>NC_092569.1:25734667-25864667 GCF_037975245.1 Apostichopus japonicus | reverse complement strand
AGATGATGATGATGATGATGATGATGATGATGATGATGATGATAATGATGATGATGATGATGATGATGATGATGATGATGATGATGATGATGATGATGATGATGATGATGATGATGATGATGATGATGATGATGATGATGATGAAGATGATGATGATGATGATGATGATGATGATGATGATGATGATGATGATGATGATGATGATGATGATGATGATGATGATGATGATGATGATGATGATGATGATGATGATCAAAGGCACACGAAAATGAATGTTGCTGAAATGTCGCAAACGCACATGAAGGAATGTAAACTTACAAGACATTTCTAACGTTTGTTTTACATATATCATTACTCACAATAGTTGACAAATCAGGAGAGACTACAAACGAGGAGACTACAACTCATGGAAACCCTCAGTCCACGGAACAAGACACCAATGTACAGCTTTCTACCAAAGGTAGTACTTATTCCCCAAGAGACCACTCCACCTACTCTAGCATCCATCCAAACTGCTTCGAGACAACTGAGAATGTCGAAATTCTGGTGAGATCTCAATAACTTCAAGCTTATGTAAATTTGACAGCACTATAACAAAGACGTTAGACCATAATTATGTCTGGCTGTCTGGTCAGAGCGGGTTTTAGAATATATGCTAGCTTCTTCAAGACGTGAAATGCTGTCCTCAGGAATAATATGTCATCAAGATAATGCTTTTTCATGGAGGCTATTTTACTGCAAAAATTCAATATCGATACTGATGGAACTAATGGTCGAGAACTTTGCAACGGGTTGCTTGTGTTGGGGTGAGGATAAGTCAGTAAAGTGATGCAACGGTGAAATAAGCGAAGTGTGTGTTAGTGGGGGAAGGGGGGGGGGGATTATGAATATCATACTTAGTGGAAATAAAGGGTGAAGAGCTGGAATAATTGGGAGGATATATAGTTGAATTTTCTACAAACTTATCTGAGGTGTCTGATTTCCTACAGGCATGACTATACCAGTAAAGTTTGAAAAGAAGAAAAAGTACGTGACAGTAAAGGGGTACTAGTAAAGGGATTATATATCCTTTTGTTTATAACACAGTTCTTCTGTAGAGGATTTGTCTGTCATTGTTTCTGTATCAAGAGATGTTGTATGCGATTGTTAAACTAGTTTAAGAAGCATTAATAGTAAAGGATGAGAAATCCATTTGTTTATAACAACTCTCTTATAGTTTTCTCAACTATTTATAAGCCGATGTTTCATTATGATTTACTATATTGATCCAGTTGTTTAAAAGATATCCATCAGAGTGGAAGTCAAATATCATACAATTTCTCTCGATGGCTGATCTGTCTTTGAACCGTCAAGTTTATTATCACTGTTCAGTTCACCGTTCCTTTGGAATTAAAACTTATTTTCATTATGATGATATTCGAAGTGATTCTAATCGTTTTCTTTCTGTTTTATTTAGAATGGTTCGTTTCTCGTGAATTCCAATTGTACTAGGATGTATAATTGTACTAATGGACAGGTAGTTGTGAATGAAGCATACAGTTGTAGCGCTAATGCAGTTTGTGCGAAGCGCAACGATGTACGCATGTGTTACTGCAGTTACGGTTTCAAAGGTAACGGGGAGAATTGTCAACATATGACAAATTGTCTGGATTGGTACAATGCTGGTTTCACCAACGATGACATTTATACTGTCAAACCAGCTAATTGGAATGGATCAGCCTTTGAGGTCTCCTGTAATATGACTGGCGCAGGAGGATGGACGGTAAGTGTTACCCACTATAAGCAAGGTATTGGTGTTAAACATGTAGAGTATACCAGTTTAACGTTTCCTTTATTATTACTTTTGCGAGTTACGGTGGTTAAAGCTGCAGATAAAAATATCTGAGAAACTTTTGGCGACAGTAGGTTAATTGAATATTTCAGTAAGGCTAGAGAAAGTGTTTTGTAGCTACATACATTTAATTCCTATTTTTTTCTCTTTGTTTGTTCTTAAATGATTGTACATTTCACCATTTATTGCAATTTTAAAGAAGTCATCAATACACAGCTTCTTATGTTGCATTGATTCTGGTAACGATAGCTTTTGAAATGTTAATCAAGAAAGTTGTATGAATGACTACAACCCATCACAAAATCAAGGAAGACAAATTGTTTTGTAAAGAAAAAAGAAAAAGTTTTCTTAGAAATCGTGCTTCAACATCAATAAAAGACGATGTAAAAAATATAGTCCAAAAACATGTGTTTCAAGCTTTCTTCCTATATTTTACAAAATGAACATCTGCTTCCACTAGTTTTAACTTGGAGAAAGACAAGCCTACTTATAGCAATTATTATTGTAAAAACAAACAGATTCAAATTGCATTCGGCATGTTAAAGTAACGATTTAATCCATTTCAGTGAATAAATTAAGAGCCGTCGGCACTCAGTTTAAAGTTGTCCTGTTACTGAATGACTACATACGCTCTATTTTTGAGGAACATTTTGAAGGGATTATTTCATTACGTTTAACGTTTGTTACTTTTTGAATATTTAATTCTCACTTTGAAAAGCTTATCAATCTTGGAATGCTAAATACGTTCTATACGATGATAAGTGAAGACAAAACTTATAATTACCAAGTACGAGATTAAAGTGAAGAATAAAATTAAAACAAGTTGGTAACAATGGATGGTGCGATGGCTATAGTAACTAATAGTAAACCGGTGTTGAGGTTAAAGCGATATATCAGTAACAGAGGACAACATAATAGCATGACCTGTCAATGACGAATGACATTCATATTATAAAGATTGCTTTTTTTCTATTTTGATATTTCTTTTATGTACAGAATTAGTTCATAAATGGTTTTCAATTAGTTATATTCTGGTCACTTATCAATTTCCTATTGAACTAATTTATATAAAAACTGAGTTCTGATTAAAAAATATCTTTCCTGGTTTTACTGTCATGCTTTAATTATTTTCCAACAGGTATTCCAACGTCGTGTTGATGGGTCCGTTAACTTCTATCGTAACTGGAAGAGCTATAAAGACGGCTTTGGTAACCTGGATCGTGAGTTTTGGTTGGGAAATGACAAGTTGTATTACCTCACCAATCAAGGTAACTATCAAATCAAGATTGATCTGGTGAACGCGAATGGAGTTCCATACTTCTCAAAGTTTGACTTGTTCCGCATCAACAATGAAAGTGACAATTATCGACTGTCTGAACTGGGAGCTCACAGTGGAACATCTCACGGTAGGTTTGGTAGTGGGTTGAAAATGTTTTCTATTATTGCACTGGTCCAGTGAATGTCATTATATTGATTGATGGCAATGTTGCGATTCGCGGGGAATTCCTTAATTGCCCACACCATGGAATATATCAATATAATGACATGTTAATCAAACCAATCTAAGAAATATGTGGCTACTAGAACTTTATAAGTTATGGTGCGTTTAGCCTCATACAAGAAATAATGATTACCACAAAGTGCACGTACTCTTTATAATTCCTTCGTTTGTTAAATGCAGTGTTAATAACATCCCTCAGATCCGGTCATATCCGGTCACGTTGCAAATGCCAACCAGAGCTAGCAATTATTTTGTTAAGCAATTTTATGAATGCTTTGTAATATTAAATATATTAAATAATTAAGTGTTACTGAGTTAAACTTAACAAAATAAAGAGACGGCAATATGCATGGGGGTAGGGACATTCTCAAGCATGGGGGTGGGGACGGAATTGTTCCGAGGTGATGAAAGGACATTTAATAATCGAAGCACCGAAGGGGAAGGGGAATGGGCAGGGGGTCGGCCTCGAGCAATTTAAAAATTGAACACTTTTACATGCCATTTCCGGGCATCTGACAGCCCAAACTACTCCCAGTTTCCAGTCGACTGCTGGTTGATTGGGTCCTTCTCAAAACGATTTTAAAATGATGTACCTTTAGATATGAGTTCCAGGCACCTTAACCCATTTCATAGCATTTTCGGGGGGAGAGTGGGGGTAGGGGAATCCCCGAAAAAAAATTTAAAAGTACTTCATATGCTATTTCCAGGCATCTGACAGGCCAAAATACTACTATTTCCCAGCGGGGTGGAAAAGGATAGGATCTCTACGAGAAATGTTTAGAATGAAATACTTTTAGATGCGGTTTCCTCGCACATGACAGCTCGCAATATAGTATACAAAAAACACATTTCCTTGAATTTATATACTCTCCTTGTGACTTAACACAAAGGTTTCTAAAGATAACCTCAGGTGGTGGAATTGATGGCTTCACCCGAACGCCCGAATACCCCGTCGAGGGTCAGGGTACTCGCCCCAAAAATTATTAAATACCCAGGCGAGCCACTGCGCATAACTGTAACAACATTTTGCGTATTGGTCGTGGGGGTGGGTAGGGGTGGGAGAGGAGTGAGAAGGTTGTGTACAACGAACAGTGGTCAAAATACAGACACATAAAGATTACTTAATTAATCTTTAGATATCAAATAAGTAATAACATTTATTATTCAATGTTGGTTTAATACCATTGCTTCAATTAATTCCATTCAATCATGTGCTCAATCTTATCACTAATGAATAAATATGCTTGTCTTTTATTTACCTGATCTGATATTTAGCCTAACATGACAAATATTAACGATCATTATCATGATTGTTTTTGATATACTGACGTCACTGTAGCCTTTGTAAGTCATACCAGAGTGATTCTTTTTCTCAATCGCCTCGACAGGTGACACTCACCCAGATGGTTCTGCTTTGAGATATCATCAGGATTATTCCTTTAGTACATTCGACAAGGACAATGATGTACTAAGCAACGGCCAATGTGCTGTTTCTCGCCACGGTGCCTGGTGGTACAGGATGTGCGACCAGTCTAACCTTAACGGTGAATACAATACAATGACCGAGAACTGGAGTATTTCCTGGCGTTTTCTGCCTGGAGGCAGGTATCACATCAAATACACTGAGATGAAGATACGACCTGTCTAAGAGATGCGAGTACGTCAACGTTTCATAAAGTATTGCTGTATGTTCAATGTAACAGATAAAATAAGACGTTTAGTAATGTTAACTATGAATCGGAAACTAATACTAGTGTAAATTTATCAAAATAATGATAATAATCTTGTTCATGAGTTCATCATTGTTCATTTACGTTTTCTCATCTACTGACATGAGTCATAAAATGATAAAAGTATTTATATTTACGTCACCATAAATAGTATATATCTCTGTTTTAATACTAACTTTATGGTGAGTTACCTCCAGTTAGTTATCTCATAGAAAAAAAAACCTCTCCGAAAATTTCGAATCATCTTTAAATTAGTCGGAGGGAAAAACAGATTCCACATGTTATTCAATTTTTTCCCATTTAATATTCGATCAACTCAATGTATATTTATCAACAGTTATGTCGAGCAGTACCCTTTCAATCAGTAAGTTATGTTTATTTTGTCTAGTTATATCAAATGTTGAATGTTCATATATCGTATACACTGAAAAAATAAACTAGTCAATATTGCCACGGACTAACGTTAAATTAGTCTGTAACGTTAGCCAATGCACACGGACTACCAAAAATCTTCGTTTCATCGCTGCTTCTTAGTCAGTTTACACTGACTAAGGAAAATATAATCGCAGCTTAGTTGGTGGCGACGGACTAAGGTATTTTAACCCATGGACTAAGACCGATACGGACACCCGATTTACGCTATAATCGTAGCTTAGTCGGTGTCGACGGACTAACGTATGACGGACCACTTCGATTCACTTCAATTTGGAAACCGAGAGGCAACGGCAGCTTGCTGGACTTGGCATAGTTTCATACGATCACTCTAAGCAACTTTCAACCGTAAATCACCCAAGAAGGTCTTTAGAAGAATGGAGGTATTAACTGCCATCGTCGGCCTACCTGTTATTCCTTTAACTTGAAGGTAAAATTAAAGTTAATTGTTAGGCCACTGGCACTAGTACTGTATTATGGTTAGTGTAACGCTACCGTTGTAACGCTACTGTTGTCACGCTGGCGTTTCGCAATCAATACACAAGTGCAATGACAGTGAGTAGCCTATAGGCTTCTATTGGGTACTGCAGTGCATTCTCAACACTAAAGTGTGCATTCTAAACACCAATTAACAATGTGTTATGTGTGTATTGGGCTAGATTGAACAGTGGCACATAATCTTCTAATTTATTCCCAAACAAATGCTGGAACTATAAGTCTCAATAGTTTATTTGAAGTCTACACTCATTTGGTAAAGATTTCCTGTAATTTCCCATGTGAATCTAAATGGGTAGGCTTTGTGATATTGAATAAGCAAGGCTAGACCTTCAAACGTACAGTCACAGTAGGCTGAACAAATTATGTTGGCTAGTCAACGGTATTATATGTTGCGAGCAGTCAGGATGCACGCTTCAGTTCTATTTAACCTTCTCATTTATCAATTTTTAGTATTTAATTTCCGGTCACACCCAGGAAACAATTGCGACATTCCTTCACGGTCGACTTGTTTACTGTAAGAAGTATTAACCGTTTTTTCTCAGGAAAGCTTGATAGTCTGAAGTTATTATAACATGTGCTTTTAGTATACTGCCAAAAGAGTAAGTTGTTGTATTTGTATTGCTATTTTATGTAGAAGTAACGGAAAATTTAGTATGTTTAGTTTGGTCTAATTGCACGTTTTTTTTCTTCTGTCCAATGTAGTGCAGGGTTCACTTGCGCGAATTCAAATTATTCTGTTTATGTATATGTATATGCATCGATTCGTAGATTATGATGTTTTTTTGACATTTATTTGTAATTCAAGCATATCTGTTTAGTAGCAAAGTTTAAAGGTTAAGATTAATTAGTTTTCTCTTTTTGATCCTAGATTGAATGAAACTCATTGACGTAAATAATTGATCAGATCATACAGTTTAACGCAGTTCCTAAAACTCTGGGTATTCTCTAGTCTTCGCCGGTCCATTATATACTTTAGTACTACTAGTAAGACTAAATCAAAACGACCGAAAGACAAACTTAGTGTAACAAAGTACTGATTCTCCTCTAGCCTAGGTCTAAACAGGCTTGTTATGTGAGCAAGCAAAATAACAACTAAAAACGATTATGCCGATAAATAAGTTGGCTCAGTGCATTTCTGTTTCTAAAATTTTATATTATTAAAGATCATAAAAACAAACAAAGATTTAGCCCATGTTTTATTATCTCTGTATTCTGGGCATTTGATTCTGGTTGCAATGGTGATGACACTCTCGTTCAAATTTTCAGCTTTATACAGTCTGCTTCAAACTTTGGGATTGTTTTTTGAGACTATAGTGGAAGCAAATCTCACATAACTTTGTGGTGACAACTTTTTTTTTGTTCTTTTTCAAATGATGAATACTTTGCTGTTTTTTTTTTCCAGCAGGAATTGAAAAGCCAAATATCTAAGTCAAGGGTGAGGTTTCCTGTGATGTACGACACCAGTGTGGAGGCAACAACAGAAGAGGAGAACTGTGTTATATATGCTTAAAGACATGTTTTAAGATGATATATTGGTACCCTTCGCAGAACAAAAGAGTTTATCCAAGAGTCCAAAAAGCAAAGGAACAAGTACCATAGAGAAAAAAGATGGAAGAGTGAGTTTAATTATTGTACCCAACTGTTTAATGATATTGAAGATACTTTTCATAACCTGTTTTAAAAAAAAAAAGTCTAGTATATCATTTACGTGCAAGCTTCATAAGTTTGGTCAAATTTTCACTGATCTGTAGAGCGGGAGTCCAGAGGGTTTGGTTGTTTGGGAAGGTAACCAATTGCCTGGTACATCACAATGTTCACAATGCATTCCTGTATATGAAACCTGACGACTGGCAAACCGACTGTGGTGGATGTGGCTGGGAGAGCAATTTAAAGTCACCTACCCTGTAATAGCTAACCTAGATCAGCTTTCATGGTAACCACATCAAAGTAAGAACAATGTGTCATGTATGGCCCCAAGAGCAACAAATGGCCATCGCCAGTAATTATTGGTGGTGGGGTACCCCTGCCAGTGATCTATAATTGACCCCTCAAGGCTGACCTAGGTCAGCTCATGAGGTAACCACTTGAAACCTACTGGAAAATGTTGGTTAGGACTTCAGATAAAAGGGATGGGCATTGCCAGTAATTTTTATTGGTGGGGTACCCCTGCCAGTAGACCCCCAATATGCCCATCCCCTCATTGACCTAGGTGAGCTCATGATTTGACCAGTTGAAACCTACAGGAAAATGATAGGTATCACTTCATATGTAAGGATGGGCATTTCCAGTATTTTATATTGGTGGGCCACCACTGCCAGAGTTCGCCCATCCCTTACATATAGAATCCTGTCAATCATTTTCCAGTAGTTTTCAACTGGTTAAATCATGAGCTGACCTAGATCAATGAGGGGGGGGGGGGGCATTTTGGGGGTCTACTGGCAGGGGTACCCCACCAATAAAAATTACTGGCAATGCCCATCCCTTACATATAGTGTCCTGCCAATCATTTTACAGTAGTTTTCAACTGGTTACCTCATGAGCTAATCTAGGTCAATGGGGGATGGGCATTTTGGGGGTCTACTGGCAGGGTTACCCCACCAATGTAAATGACTAGAAATGCCCATCCCTTACATATGAAGTGATACCTATCATTTCCAGTAATTTTTCAACTGGTTATCTCATGAGCTGACCTAGGTCAATGAGGGAATGGGCATTTTGGGGGTCTACTGGCAGGGGTACCCCCCCAATATAAATTACTGGAAATGCCCATCCCTTACATATGAAGTGATACAATTTTCCAGTAGTTTTCAACTGGTTACATCATGAGCTCATCTAGGTCAATGGGAGATGGGCATTTTGGGGGTCTACTGGCAGGGGTACCCCACTAATAAAAATTACTGGCAATGCCCATCAGTTGTATCTGAAGTCCTAACCAACATTTTCCAGTAGGTTTCAAGTGGTTACCTCATGAGCTGACCTAGGTCAGCCTTGAGGGGTCAATTATAGATCACTGGCAGGGGTACCCCACCACCAATAATTACTGGCGATGGCCATTTGTTGCTCTTGGGGCCACACCTGACACATTGTACTTACTTTGATGTGTTACCATGAAAACTGATCTAGGTTAGCTATCAGGTGACTTTAAAATTGCTCTCCCAGCCACACTCACCACAGTCGGTTGCCAGTCGTCTGGTTTCATATACAGGAATGCACTGTGAACATTGTGATGTACAAGGCAATTGGTTACCTTCCCAGCTAACCAAACCCGCTGGGCTCCCGGTCTATTGGGATCATTATTAACATGATTAACATAATTATTAAGCTTTGAAAAATAACTTGGTGTTATGCTGTTCAAAGCTAATAATTATTTGGTAAAGCTGCTATTCCTGGCTTATAATTTGAGGGACCTAGATTTAAATGTATACCTCCCAATATGTTATAAAATTTTAATGTAAATGTATGTTTATGATAATGTGAGTTATCATGTGCTATATCTGTATCTGCGCTTACACGTATATCATATTTTCTGTTCACAGGTCAATAATGGTGCAGATTTTGGCTTCCTGAAGACAAGTGGGAGGCCATTTGTAGTTAAGAGAAACACTCTTTGTTCGTGAAGACTTAACTGGTGTCGATTTGGGGTACCACTTTAAAACGAAAGTCATGAGGAACCCTTGCCCAAGATTCAACTTTGCATTATTGTGCAGTGCTATACTTTTGCGATTCATGTTTGATCCATGAACTTGTCTTAACTTTGTTGGAATAAAATCATATTTTCAGATTTTTGTTTACAGTGATTTCTTCTCTATCTGTCGAAAGTCAGCCTTGTAGACATCAGAAGTTTTATCAGAATTAAATACTGCCAACGTACACATTATTTGTGTTTCTTCTGCTCTCTTTTCTTTCAGTGATGCTAGTCAGTGAAACTAGTCGGGTTTAATGCTTTCAGTGATTCTAGTCAGTCCAACTAGTCAGTCGATACCGACTAAGAAAGGTTAGTCGGGAGAGGCACCATCCTGACTAATGTAAAACCTGCTATAAACTAGTCGGTGGCTCATATAAATTAGTCGGTAAAGACCGACTAATGTCACCAACTAATGTAACTGACTAATATACATTTACCGACTAAGAAATTTTTGATCGACTAAGCTGACGGACTAAGATGACCTACTAAGAAATCCAACTGACTAAGGAATAAATTAGTCGGTATAGCAAGTGACTAAGGCTATGTTAGTCGGGAGAGGCACCAGATGGACTAACGTTATGTTAGTCGGTGAACCAATTTAAGTTTTCAGTGTATAAGACTGTACACATATTACCCATAGTAAGAAATCCAAGTAATATATTCCTCGTTACACATTTTTGTTAATGTAATATGATAAATGGAGGAATGCTGCCCTCTAAAGTACCATATTTAATGCCTCCAAAGATCCAAATTGGATTTTGTTTTTCTGATTGTATTTGTTTATTTACAATGTTAGCTATAATATCTAAGCGTGAATAAACTTATCTGGTTTTAGAAGCTATAAAGGAAGAGAGTGCTATACGTTAAGGATCGTAATTATGTCAACTTGAAGCCCCGAATTTCATTAATTTTCGACTTATGAAGTTAAAGTCTAAATGTGTGTTTGTTCATGATTTTTGGAAAACTCCGGAAGCAGATTCAATATTTCTTATTCTAAATGCACTCTGACCAGGAATTTGGGTTTTAATGGAGAAAAACTGTCGCAATCGATAGAAAGAAATTTACTTTCTGTTGCCCTTCTGGTGCGGACAATTTACCGTAAAATCACTGCGATCGCACATATCAGCATTTTCATACACAAATGTAACCTATATATACTCGTATCGTCCACTCTTTTGACTCAATTTCACGGAGGAAACGCAAAAAACACCTGTTTATTCCTTGCAATCGAAGGGAATGACATATTTTTGCAAGCTTCATCGGTAAGACCGAAAGAAAGATATATGTCATTTAAGAGAATGAACCTAGCACAGGCTAGCACACAGGTCTCGGTCGTTAACAAAACAGAGAGATTTGATTGGCGCATTATCTGTTCGGCGGGGCTTGCAAATTTTCAATGCAGTTTTTAGAATCTACGAAATCGTTAAGAAAATCTGGCGAATTTTATTCAGCTCAAAATTTTAAACGACAGATAACACAATAAAAATAATGATTATTAATATGAAAATTGCATAGAGCGGTGTTATTTTCACTGAGCTTTTGGGGCAGAAAGCTGGAAAAGTCGAAATTAAAATTTGGCAAACACACATTGAGACTTTGAGAATACTCTTATCTCCTACTTCTTTATACTTCCCTATTTAGTCCTCTTCACAATCCCGTAAAAAAGATTAAGAAAGACGGACGAAGTAAATAAGTAGAATTAATATTTGAAAAGAATTGTTTTCAAACTTTAAACATTAAATCCAGCTAGGTCTTCTCGAGAGAGCACAAAAGAGTTTTGGGTTCCATTATTACCGCCCAAAACTTACGAAATCTTTTCGTACTTTTGTACTACTTAGTTTTGAGGTTCACTTTGTATTAATAACGGCGAGGTGGTACTATAGTAGTGGTGCAGTAAAGGTACGAATGGTCCGCATAAACTGTTGAATAATTTTAGTGTTTAAGAAAATTAACTTTATGTCGTCTGTTTCGTAAATTATTGAATACATGTAGTTTTAGTGGTTAAATATTGTCTTCCCTGTTTTCTCTTTTTCTTGTTTGCTATTTTTTTGCTTCTTGAGTTGGGGTGGGGGAGGGGGGAGAGGGTTATTAAAGGGGGTTACAAAGCAGAGATGGCTCGTCACTTGCCGTAACAGTGCTGAATTCATGAGTTTCGGCAGCGAATGACACTTTGTACAAGATCCACATCACACCTCTTGCCATCAGCTTATCCCACCCATCTTCAAGTTACCCATTCCAAATCCCCTCCCTCTTCCCTCATCTTGTTCCATGATGTAAGATTATAAGATGGGATTATAGTAAGACCTACATGATGTAAATATGTGAATGATTAGTAGCAAAGTTAATTTAAATACTTTAATCGCAACATTCAGCTTATTTGTATCTCGTTCAATTTAATTTCTTAATTTACTTGAATCTAATTCCGTTTATTACTAATTATCCACATTAAAATCCATTCATGAGTTTTATCATATTCATGAACTAATCAGTACTTCAGCTTTACCGACATGTATACTAATTTTACAGGTTGCTCTTATTGATATAAGCTGGTATTACTAAAAAAAAAATCTGGAAACGTTAAACGAAAACCAAATAAAAGATTATATTTGCGGTCTTTGTTTGGTAAGCATTAATATGTAACTAATAAGTATCAAATGATATTCCATGAGGAGTCCCTTATCCCTTGAGAAATAGGAAAATTGAGAAACAAAAACCTTACTTTGATTCTGTGATTGTATTGTCTACGTAAGTATTAGGGTCGAATAGATGATTTCAACCTGTTGAATGGTCTTAAAGGTCCATGATTATGAAAATCATGATAACATTTTGATAATATAATAAAAAAAGGAAATAATATTCAGGGTGACTCACCCTCATCCATCGTCTTCACCAAAGAAGCATTTACGGGAGGCGGGATACTTGCCCCCACTTCTCTCCAGACCTTGAGTTTTATTTTATCCAATTCGGTCGATAACTTCGGTTGGTTATGCCACAGCAATACTGACAACTCTGCGATATATAATACTTATTCAATATGTCATTTCACGGGCTTATTTAAGTCCATTTATTAAATACACAAACATTTCAAGGGACACCCCTACCCCTTAGACCCCTCCCCCACGTTCTTAATTCCCCCTCCTCTTTCAAACATCAAATCCCCTAGTCTTTAACTGATCTTGAAAAATGTTAAAATAAAACTTTTAGCAAACTGCTTATCCACTAGAGAGCCTGTGTAGGAGATTGTGTTAGACTAGGTTGGCCTGACTTTTCGATCCTAGCAGGATCTTCTCCAAAGTCTAAATGACCAGTAACAGAAGGGACAAAAACACGCACAGAATACAGACAGGTTAAAGAGCATGGTGAACACAAAGAGATGGATGTAAGGGGTAAGTAGACAAGGGATGGAGATAAGAAAGAAAGAAACCAACAGGGGAAGAGGAGAAGTAGGAGATAAACAGTGGAGGGACAAAGAGAGGATTAAGGGAAGGAGGTCCTAACGAAAAAGATGTCATCAATGTGGCGCCACCAGATAAGAGGACGGCAGGGAGCTGTACTGAGCATGCGTTCTTCAAGGCTAGACATATACAGGCAAGCAAAGGAAGGAGCCATCCTGGTACCCATGGGCTATGGCAGTCCCGTGTCTTTGAAGGTAATGCTTGTCCATGAACGTGAAGTTGTTTTTGGTGAGAACCTGTTGCATGAGAACTTTGATGTCAGAGATGGGTGGACAAGGGTGGACCTTCTTAGACAGGGCTGAATATGTGGCTGCGATACCTTCAGCATGAGGGATGTTAGTGTAAAGAGAAGTGACGTCGAAAGTACCGATGATGGCTGAACTAGGGATTTGGTTCTTGACATCTTCAAGTTTCCTGAGGAAATCTGGATTTGTCATGGATGTAAAAGTTAATATGAGGAACAAGAGGTTTGATGAAGTGGTCCACAAACAAGGATATCTCCTTGGTGGGGACCCATTCCCTGAGATGTTAGCCTACCAGGGTTACCAGGCTTGTGAATTTTGGGCAGAAGATAATGTCTGACTGCCTTACAGTCTGTGGGAGAAAGGAAAGAAACAGCCTTCTTAGAGATCTGGTTCCGCTGGTACATATCAGTGATGGTCTGTTTTATCTGCTGGGAGAAAATAACTGTGGGATCAGAGTTAAGAAGAGGGTAAATATCGCTGTTGGAGAGATGACGCATGGCTTCCTTGATGTAATCCTGTCGATCCTGGATAACAACTGCAGAACCTTTGTCGGCTGGCTTAGTGATAATGCCACTGCGAGACATCAGGGAGGAGAGTGCTGTACGCTCATCTCTTGGATGGTTGTCATGTGTTCTGCGAAGAGGAGAGTTTGACTGGTTAGTCTCAGAGCTGACGACTTGTGTTTAGGCTTCTAAAACAGGGACTCTGTTCTTAGGAAGCATCCAAGAACTTTTCTTGTAGAAGGGTTCCCGTTCAGTTGGAGGATCATCTAGGAAAAACTCACGAAGACGAATTCTGCAAAAGAAATGAGTAATATCTTGGCTCAGTTCCGCTTGATCAAATGACGGAGGAGTATGACACAAGTTGAGTCCTTTGGAGAGAAGCATAAGGTCTGCACTGGTAAGAGTAGAAGAAGATAAGTTAACAACTGCAGTTGAGGATGGTGGTTCAGACTCAGGTGGAGTCTGGGGCCTTCTAAAACGGTTACAAGCGGTACGTTTGCGTCTTTTCTGAAGGACAATCATTTTCTTATTTCTTCTTTCTGTGAGTTCAATGTTCTGCTGAGACAAACACAAGTTAATTTTGTTAGTGTACTGAGTCCATTCGTCATCGGTGCAGCATGACTGTAATTTAAGCTTCAGCCTCATGATATCATCGTTAAGGATATCTAACGACGATTGGCAGTGTTTGGTGAGGATGTTGATGAGACGGATGGAGGTGCTGTGTAAGACTCGGTTCCACTCTCTCTGGAGTCCTGGAGGGAGTGTCCGTAGTGCTGGTTGGTATTAACAAATGTTGAATACAAAACAGAATGATGTTGGTGGTTAAGAACTTCCACAGGTTTATAAAATATTTTCATTGTGGGAGGCGGAGGAGGAGGAGGGGGGGGGGGGTCTTTGTTGTATAAATTGTTAGTGTTAATTCTCTTGATATTCCATTGGTCAGACAATGAAGTTAAAAATAAGTTCACCACATCAATTTAAAAAATATCAAAGAGCTTATAGAACTAACGTATATTAATGTATCTTACATCAATGGAAATGGAAACATGGTATAAATGATGATAAAATAGAAACACAAGTGAACTGATATGTTTAAGTAGACTGTTTTCCCCATCTATTAAAGTTCTGCCTCCGCAGGACATCGAAACCAAAATGTCTCTTGAGAAGGAAAAATAATAAGATTCAACTTAGTTTCGTATGACACTTGTTCCTCGAATAGGTCTTAATAATAGCTGCGAGTTATTTTTTGTTTATATCCCATTTCCTCTCAAACGTATGCTGTACACATATATTTACGGTTTATTTACAAGAATATGAGAGTAACTGCTGGAATTGTACGTTGATGACGTCATCCGGAGGGTGGGGATCGCTATACCAGTATGCAGATTCGATCATGTCCCAGACATTCATAAACTTGATTCCTATGCCATCAAATACTTCCATTTGCATATCCATCATGGTCTTACAAACGTAATCGAAGAAATTCGTGGTCGTTTTCGTTGGTTGTGGTCCCTTTAAAATGACTACAGCGTTTGGACAACGTTTCATAAATTTCAACACGCCATCCCTTAGGAACTCCAACCTTTCTCTATAGGCTCCCGGGGTCCATAAAGCGTAGTGAGCCCATGGGCCAAATACTACAATGTAATTACAGTGACTTCTATCCACCTCGTCTAGTATCTGTGTCTCGTAGCGATGATCAGAAACTAACGAGTAGCCTTCGTCGGGATGACGAAAAAACGGATGGAATTGGAAAGTCACATTAAAATTAATCTCTGGCTTGCTCGTAGAAATCGCGTGAGTATATTTATCTACGACAACTTCAATGCCAAGAAGGGTTCTAATTTTACGAATCCAAAGTCTCAGTTGGGAGTCTCCAAGTAAGAGTAAATGTTTATTCGTAAGACACTTGATAGTGTCCTCCAAGTGAAACCATTTGCTGTTGTCACAGGTTAAATGTAAATAGCGCCCCTTCATCCAAAACCCATCGGGGAATGAGAATGACTTGTAAGTATTGTAACACTTTTCCAGTACTGGTAGAGATGACTGTCCTTCAATACCTGACAATACAGAAACAAAGAAATGAATCAAAACAGGAAAAAACAAAGGTAATCAATGCAAGCAGCTGACTATAGTTCCGAATTATTGCATCCTTCTCAATGATAAACAATTCTTGTGGTTACAGTATAATTACGCCACTATAGAAGGGCCTTGACAGATTTCCATACACTTATACTGTATCGTAGGCCTGTTAATACACACCAATTACAGTTAACCTGATACGACAACATCCGGCATAGACAGTTGTACTATACGTTTATCTGTGAGGGTGGATGAGAGGACGAGAAGGTGATTGGTATCCATATGATAGGTTGCAATGTACTGAACTGTATTAACTTACCTTTTACATCGACGACTTGAGGGCCTTTTGAAAGTTTTTGATACCTTCGTTTACTTTTAAAGAGAGCAAAAATATGTCATGGAAATTTAAAATTACGTAGTGAATGATATGAAAACAAGATAACTACTTTTAACATGAAATGAAACGATATGGAATTGACAAGGTAGATATATCGCAATGTTTCAATCCCTTTCCACTAAGCCCACTTGCCAAAATTGAGAAAGTTGACATTAGCAGCGTTACAGAAAATTGAAGCAGGCAGAGATTCCCAAAGGAAAATAATACAGGGATTCGGTGAGAAGATTGAATTTCATTTCAAGGGAACCTTGTTTATAATTTTGACAATCACTTTCAGGAATTAACCGGTTAATCGGTAAAACGACGCTTATGCAGAAACAGCAAGTCCCGACATCCATCTAGTCGTTACTTGGAACAGTAAGAAATGTAGAAACATAACAATAAGAACTCATACACATATTTATATATATTTAAAAATATATATATATATATTTAAATATATATAAATATATATATATACATATCTATATATATATCTATATATATATATATATTTAAATGTATATAAATATATATGTATATATATATATATATATATATATATATATATATATATATATATATATATATATATATATATATATATATATATATATATATATATATATATATATATATATATATATATATATATATGCATCTTTTTCCCCCGAATATCAAACTGCCTCCTCACCTCCACCATCACACTGGTGGGTAAAAATGTCAGTTGGGGCTTTCATGTAAGCTTATGCATTACCTAAATCATTCACGGAAATTTTTATTTAACTCAGCCCAGGCTCACCCCGCCCCCCCCCCCCCCTCACACACACATCTACCTTAGAATCCTGTGCAAGTCATTGATGTAGCTGGAAACACAAACGATAAAACGTTCGGAACAGAGGATATACCTGACTACGAAGATAAACTAATATTTCAAAATAGGGATACTGCATGGGTACGTATTAGTAACGAAAGACATGAAATCATATAATACTGGCTTACTCCGTAAAGAGGTACTGCTTGTCCTCTGGTACCCTGGGCATGTTTAGGGCATTAGTGTCGTCAGACCTCGGAAGAATAGTAAGGGCATCGCATGGTAATGTAGGAGGAGCATCACATAAGAGACGGGTCGAGAAGAGGTTATACGGATGGAAATATTCGCACTTCTTACTCCAACTTCCTTCGTGTTGAATGTAGCAGTTCGTTCGTTCGGTCACGTTATTCCTTTGAAAGATACCAACGAATCCAGCCCTGTGGCTCAATAATGTGTAGTTATACCTCAGGTAATATATAGCATCGGATGGGTTCACTAATGTTACGGTAATTGAGGATTTTCCGGCCCATCCTGCATATGCATAGGCTGTATATGTACCGTTACTATGGTCAATTATTTCTGCAGTCGTTGAGGCATTTTGACTCTCCTGCGTGATCACGACTGTAAAGTAGTCCCCGCCAGATGTTCGAAGTCTTCCATTCTCGTCCCTAGCTGTTATAAATAACTTTATGATGTCCCCTACCGCTATATCATCGTTACGTAATGCGTATTGACTCACGTTAGGATTCGTTAAACCTAACGATCTTGGCGACGTGTAAGTAAAACCAATGCCACCGACGCCCTTAACAGATAGTGATGCGCTCTCTTTCAAATGTATGACCCTTGACCCCATTGCTTCGTCTGTCGATATAGGCGACAAATCGGCTTCGGCTTTGTACCGAGATCGGATAAGACCTTTATTATGTTGAGATAGACCAACATGTGTCTAAAATAATGGGAAAAAATAAGGGAAAGAAAATAATAGAAAAAATAAGGGGAAGAAAACAATGTAACAAGCTAAATGATGACAGCATAACGCATATCGTAACCTTATGCAAGAGCCTCTCTGACGAAGAACAATTCCTCGTTGCCAGTGTTTTAGCTAGAAATAGTTCCTGCGAATGACGTGAAAATTACAATATGTGGTAAACTGTTTATTAACGTTTTGAAACTAAATATTTGCCAAATACCGATATCAAAAAAAAAAATCATACGAATGCTGATCTGTCTCCACTCAATATATGCACGCTAATCTAAACTAGCCTACACAACCTTGCAATAAGTTAGCGCTGCAAACGGCACTATCCAATTAAGGTTCAAAATTTAGGTCCACATCTACCATTTCGAAGGCTTAAAACTACTATTTCATTTCAAGTTTCCTCCGCTAGAATCTCGCTGGGTGTAAACTTAGTAAAATAATATAGTTTTATAGTACTAAAAATCTTATTTATTGCTCTAGTTAAGGTTCATAATAAACAAATGTATAGTTCTCCTTTTGAATAATTCATTTAATTATAGAAACTGTACTTTTTATTACAGTTGTAGTTTATATTAATTCGGTTTTCTCTTCAAGTTCAAGTTGTATAATATTTCGTTTTATTACAGTTCGTGTTATATACCGCTCAAATTACATATACTTAGTTATATTTTTACATATTGTTCTTGTGTCGTATAGATCTACATTTATATAAATCTAGTTTCATATAGTATTAGTTACTTATAGCTCTTGTTTAGTTTCATTTAGTTCTAGTTTTATGTTACTCTACTTTCACATAGCTGTAATTTTATGGTTTCACATAGTTTTAGTTGCCTATAGCTCTAGTTGCATATACTTCTAGTTTGATATAATTCTAGTTTGATATAGGTCTAGTTTCAACTATAATTAGTTGCTTAATAGCCCTTGTGTAATTTCACTTAGTACTAGGTTTATGTGATTCTACTCTCACATAGCTATACTATTATGATTGTATATATTTCTGGTTTCATATAGTTCCGGTTTCATATAATTCTAGTTTCATATATGTCTAGTTTCATATAGTATTAGTTCCTTATAGCTCTTGTTTAGTTTCAATTAGTTCTAGGTTAATGTGATTCTACTTTCACATAGCTGTAATTTTATGGTTGTACATAGTTTTAGTTGCATATAGCTCTAGTTTTATATAGTTCTAGTTTTATATTATTCTAGATTTATATAATTCTAGTTTCATATAGTATTATTTTCTTATAGCTCTTGTTAAGTTTCATTTAGTTCTAGGCTCATATGATTCTACTTTCACATAGCTATAATGTTATGGTTGGACATAGTTTTGGTTTCATTTAGTTCTGGTTTCATATCATTCCAGTTTCATATAGGTCTAGTTTCTATAGTATTAGTTGGCTATAGCTTTTGTTTAGTTTCATTTAGTTCTAGGTTTATTTGATTCTACTTTTACATATGGTTGTAATGATAGTTCTAGTTGTATAGTCTTCTACTTTTATATCATTCTAGTTTTATGTAATTATACTTTTTTCATAATTCAATTTTCATATTGTTCTAGTTTCATACAGGTCTAGTTTCATATTATTCTGGTTTTATATAATTCTAGTTTCACATAATTCTAGTCTCATATTATTCTACTTTCAGTTAGGTTTTGTTTCAAATAGGTCTAGTCTATATAGGCCTTGTTTATATAGTTTTAGTTTTATCTAGGTCAAGGTGTATATATTTCTAGTTTCATATAGTTCTAGTCCATACCATGATGTTCAAAAAGGCGATGAGGACCAGATTCGCAAAGATGATCAACATAAAGAGGACCTGGCGGCGAGAAATGCGATAAACCATCGTTCTGTTAAAATCGAGAAAAAAACAAAGAAAAACTCAATGCCAACTGCAGTGATACACACAGACGCACAACTCTAAACGGAATCCTGCATTACTGATAGATCGCTCCCTCCACAGAAATTGCTGCTGCAGTACAAATCGTAATGTAGCTTAAAGTAATATACTGAAACATTAGTCCATATATATATACGCTAACGTTACTCGATATGTAGCCCTCCACCAGTAATGGTTAAATCTTGGTCGCTTCTAAACATGTTTTGCAAATTTACTACATTTTTCTGTGCAGCTCCTTGTGCTGAATCCACTACGCCCAGCATACTCACTGTAGCCAATATACGAAGGAGTAATATGACCGTTCATGGAATGTCGGGGAAAATGATTTAACTGCATGATTTTCTAAGGCTGATCAAAAAGACGTTTGATAAGAAAACATATGCAAGCTTATTTCGAATGTTTCGTTGTAATGTAATGTGATAGATACATCAACATACTAAATCCCTCCACCATAGACTACAGCCTTCTTGTACTGAATATGGTAATTCTACACACAAAATATTAAATTGGTCCGAGTTTTCTTCTTCAGATATCGTGTTTACAAGCTGGGCGTCACAAACGCCCCGCTCGCAAACACACACACATACGACAACATGAATTCAAAGGTTACGATTATCATCGTAACAAATATGAAAAAAAAAAAGAAAACACAATTACCTTTCTACCATGTATACTGCTCACAATAATATCAATTTCGTGTTGTATTTTTTTGAAAGACGGAAACTGCTAATGCCTTTTAGTTACGTAGCATAGCCCTACATATCATGATACATATCATTAATTATGACAGATCTTTCAATTATGTGCCACGCAAAGAAGTGTACCATTAGGAAGGGTCAGGTTGCGTGTTCAAGCCTAACAGGCCATGCAGATGTTCCCCGTACCTGAATCGATACAGGGGAATTGAGAAATTGCCATCCCTCACCCACACCCTCACCCTCACCCGCACCCTCACCCGCACCCTCACCTTCACCTTCACCCTCACCTTCACCCTAACCCTCACACACACTTTTGAAATATTGATATCAATGGCCTTAGTGCACTGTTAACATAACATTTGATCAACCCTGTACTAGGATGATTGGGCCACCATTCGAAAAAATACTTTAAAAGAGACAAAACCTAAACATCATTTTAATCTATGCCATAGAGATTGCTGCCATGGACAACTTCCTGAAACAGGTGAGGAATTATTATTTTCGTTTGGAAGAATAGCTTTTCATCTGAGTATACTTATCAAATACGTTTGATTAATTTAATATACAAACATGCTTATAACCGATCCCTGTAAAAAAAAAGGTCAATTTTTGTTGACATCATTACTAAAAGCAGTATTACGTGGTTAAAAGTGGCTCATATATATTAAAGCATAAGTTGATACAACCACGTTCCAATCAATTGCATGCATAGAGAAAATTGTAAAGAAATACTTCCAACTATATTTTTTGTCTGAGTCCAGTCACTACTGAGTCCGACTCACGTCCTAATTTAGTACAAGCGAGTCCGAGCCTGCTCAAGTCCAGAGTAAAGTGAATTCGAGTCCTATTCCGGATCGAGTACAGAAAGTCCTATGTCTATATATATATTTGGTAAAGTGAGTCATACAAAGAACAAAATAATAATAATAATGATAAGAAAACGTGGTTACGCAAATCGTAACCACACCGTCTATGAGTTGTTTTTCCATAATTTGTTTTAGTAAGTTGCTACACGTTGTTACTTGTAAGGAAGATGGCGTGGGTATGACTATTATACATGCATAACGTATGCATGCGCGCACCCTGCCCCATATGTGCTGGTAAGCAATGAAGAAGCCAGGAGAAACATCTTGTATCATATTTATAATACGGAAGCTTTCTGTCCATGTTCTGTTATTTCATTTCTTTGAATAAAAAGGACTATAAATATTTGCATATTGTCGAAATGTGAAAAAAAGAAGAAATTTGCATATTGTCGAAATTTGAAAACTAAAAAACCAAAAAAGAAACTTGCAGAAGCTACAAGTACCAAGTATACTACCTTTAAATTTCATTTTAACAGTAGGTTGCATGTAAATCGGGACCATGACTCATCCTTTCACGCAGACTAGCAACTAGGATCATGCCAGAGCTGCACCAGATAATGAGAAATTACAAAGTAGATCTGCTATAATGTCCACTAAATTATTTGCATATGGATTTCGCGGATTAACGTATGACTGGATCACAAGTTATTTGACAGGAAGGAAACAATTAACTCCTTTCAAAAACATAAATTCTAACTTGAAAACAATCTCTTGTGGTGTTCCCCAAGGTTCCATTCTTGGGCCACTACGCCATCTACATAAACGACATAACCACGATTTCATCTAACTCTTCAACAGTGATGTTTGCAGACGGCACCAGTTTTTTTTTTGTCAAAGACACAGATGTAGAACGCCTTGAGAGTACTGCTTGCAGTGAACTTGTGTTATACTCTGATTGGTTTGCTTCAAATAAGCTTTCGCTTAATGTCATCAAAACAATCTATATGGTCTTTAACGTGCCTCATACTCATAACCCCAGTTTTAGTATTATCATTAATAACCACCCACTTCAAGCTGCTACCCAGTGGCGGAGCGTCCGTATAGTCAGGGGGCGGATGCCCCCCCCCCCCCCTGACGGACTCAAATGTACTGCGGCGCCCTTTCAGCTTTTTACCACTTTTTACTTATTCGCAATTATTGACTTTTTTTGTTGTCCTCTCAGTCTACCTATTGACATTTGTCACATTTTGTTGGTGTAATTTGGCGATGACACCCTATTCTTCGTTTATCTGCAGATTAGCAATGCTCGGAAAAGGTCATTTCAGGCGATCTAGGGAGTATCTTTACTCAAAAAATTTCTGTACGCTCCGCGCCAACCAGTAGTGGCGCTCCGCTTAGATAGTGTCGAAAGCGCCCCTACAGACCATTCTCGCCCCCCCCCCCCCGACCAATACCCCTAGCTCCGCCACTGCTGCTACCAGTGTTTAATTTATTGGTGTCCTTATTGACTCAAAGTTTAATTGACATGAACATATTCTCACCTGTGTTCGCAAGTTGCTAAGGGTGTTGGAATAATCGGTAGACTTAAAACCGATAACCGATATTGCCGAAACATATTCTTCGTACTATTTGTCTAACTCTTGTTTATCCCCATCTCTGCTACTGTAGTCTTTTTTGGTCGGGCACTAGTAACTCCGCTTTAAGAAAGTTATTTGTTCTCCATAAATGAGCTATCAGACATATTACGTATTCTGCACCACGCGAAGACACCAGTGCACTTTTTAAGTCACTTAACTTGTTAAAATTAAATGACATAATCAAAGTTAATATTGCAACCTTCACCTATCGCTTCTACAACAATCTCTTGCCTTTATGTTTTTTTAAATTTATTTGTTTGGAATTCCCTAGTTCACATTTATCATATATGTCAGAGCAATCGTCTTTGTCTTCCTGGCAATCGGCCAACTTTTTCGAAGACAAGCTTGCATTATCGAGCCATCAGCACCTGGAATTCCATTCCAGAGAGTTTAACTTCTAAGCATAATGTTCACTGCTTTCGTTACAACTTTTCTAGATCCCTTATAAACCTCTACTAAGACTTTAAGTTTGCATTTGTATTTTGTACGCTGTAGCCATCCCTTTGTTATTGTATTCTTATTCCCCCTAATATATATGTATGTATATGATTGTATGTGTGTCAGTGTAAGTAAGCATACATGTTTATATTAACATGGGTGAATATGTATATATGTATGTATATGCATATACTTATATAAATGAAAATTCATTTGCCTTTGTCGTTTACCTCCATTGCATTAACATAATGCATATATGCAT
The DNA here is from genome assembly GCF_037975245.1 of Apostichopus japonicus. Taxonomy (NCBI): domain Eukaryota; kingdom Metazoa; phylum Echinodermata; class Holothuroidea; order Aspidochirotida; family Stichopodidae; genus Apostichopus; species Apostichopus japonicus. Next base: position 25,840,799 of record NC_092569.1, on the reverse strand, counting down.
TATAAATATGTATATATATATATATATATATATATATATATATATATATATATATATATATATATATATATATATATATATATATATATATAATATAAAACAACGACATACTGCTATATTTCGGAGTGGTCACCACTCCATCGTCAGGCAAAAGTACAAGATCAATTAAATACAAGGGCTAATATACATCCAAGGACTCCAATAGTGATAAGCATGAGTGATTTTTAAACTAGGAAGAAACTTAGAAACTTTTAAACTTAGAACAACCAGCAATTTTTTTTTTTTTTTTTTTTTTTAGTGAATATTTTAACTTAGGGATGAATAGAACAACCAGCAATAAAAAGTAAATAGGGATTAGAATAGCTCCAACCCGTAGCTCGCTACATTTCTATTTAGGTCAGCATTTAAGTCTTTTATAAAAGACTTAAATGCTGACCTAAATAGAAATGTAGCGAGCTACGGGTTGGATATTTATATTGTGAAGAAACAAATAAATGAATGAATGAATGAATGCATGAATAATAGATTTGGCGGAACAATATAAATCCATAATTCGTTCCTGTGTAATGCGACAAGTGAACAGACAGTCTCTTTATCATGGTTATAGTTATTTTATGCCTGTGAAAAGCTAACATTTTTTTTCTCGGATTCCCATGATTACCTGGCACAACGACCTCAACTGCAGCACTAAATATACAATGCACGTCGAGAAACCATGAACGACAGAATATGTCACGTGATTTTCAGGCGAAGCCCAATACTGCCCATGTTCTCCGATGGCCAGTAAATAGTTTGGTTTAAGACAACTTTGATGAAAAACAGTACAGAAAATTTACAGGAAAGAGAATGTTCACTACAGGACCAGGGTTTGGCGGGGCTGGGGTACTGGAATAACGTTTCGCCTTCCCGCCCCAGTTTTGGTGAAAATTCAATGTCATTAAAAAGTATTATTTTGTTGACTGAGGAAAGTGTCGTTTTGTTGACCGCACTCAAATAATGCTAGTTAATTAGTGGTCAAGATTGTAAAGAAGAGCCATTTTGTCGGGATGTTTTGGTTTCCCTTTAAATCAAATCAATTCACCTGTCCCGCTGGCCCTGTAACTCGTGTAGTCTGGGCAAACACCCCCACACCAGCCTTAGATTAAACCCTATTCCGCTTCTCTGTAAATAATATAACACTTAACCATTAAACCATATATACGATCCCATATTATAAGAGGTATTCTTTCATATGTAAATATTGGCCTACATCTTTCTTGTTCCAATTAACAAACTCTATAACCCAACGCAAATGCTTTTTAATGAGAAAAGGAAGTAGGAGGGAGAGAGGGGGGGGGGGCGCAAAACAGATTAAAAAAAATGCAAACTTACTTTAGACTCGTTAACAATGTCTGGAACCTTCGTTTGAATAATTTCTGCATCTTTTCACTGGAATAAATCAATTAATATGCCGACAGCAGGATTGATTAAATGTCATAACGCATCTGTGGAAAACTTTTGCACGAGTATAATAGCAACTGTATAGGACATCACCGGTACGCAACAGTAACAGTGTACAAGAAGACCATTAAAACAACAAACACCACTCTCAAAGATTGTTAAATATGCCACACATTGGTAAAGCTCCAAACAAGACAGGGGCACTCAGGAGAGAAAGCGACACTCCCTAATCCAGAAAATGATAACTTAAAGGAATGCCGAGATGATATAGTCTCTCTTATTAGAGTACCTTATCCAAATGCCATAGCATACTCCCGTTCCTTTGCTACAGGATACTTCGCATTCCATAAAGAAATCGCTAAATAGTACGAATCCACAGCTTAGACACTGACGAAGGATAGTTGCAAAAGGACAATGAAAAACCTGTTCAAACCATATGGTATGCGACAACACATTCTCTGACTAATTGAGTCAGAAGCAGCTTCGATTCGTGAGAGGGACTACCCTTTTAGTTTATCCTTTGGTGCTGATTGTTTAGAAACGGGGAACGGAGTAACGCCCCCCCGAATTTATCAAAAAGAAAAGAGGGGAAAATCGGAATATTGATGACAATGTATATTAGATCTGACAGATTATTGAAATAGGAAAACAGATATATAACTAATATACGTTTTCCAGATATACAAATTTTCGGGAACACAGAATACGAAAACCCGTGACCGTATGAACGTATTAAGCTAAGTGTGCAGACGACCTTGGTATATTGCTTTATGGATCCCAAAAGGTTGTGTTTCCGACAAATATTATTCTTTTATCTTCCTTAATCGTTTATATATATATATATATATATATATATATATATATATATATATATATATATATATATATATATATATATATCCAGAACAGTGAAAAAACCTCCAGCCTCCACCGGGATTCGAACCCGGGCCTCCCTTATATAATATATATACATATTTTTTCCCTCTCAAAAGAAGAGAGCAATATACCAAAATACTACACACACGTCCCTTTAATCTATTTTTGTTGTTGAAATTCTGCATGTTTTCGCGTCATGATTTCATACAAACGATCTCTTTATTTATGGCAATTAAGATCAGCCCAGACTCGTGTAGAAAACTGTAAACATTGAACTTCAACTTGACTAGTAACAGTCCTTTTTAAAATAAAAATCATATCATAAAAATGAGAAAGATACTGAGATAATGAACGAGTACCATAACAGTTGGATCCAGTTATCTTACGGGCGTATCCAGGACTTACTACAAGAGAGGGAGGGTGTGTACCAAAGGCCGTTGAAACCGACTGGTTTTCTGGGGTTCTTTCTACTCGATCCACATACAAAGCTAAAGTACTTTTTACTGATCTAATTATGATGACGATAATAGCCAGAGTAATTATGACCAAGGACAACCGGAAATTAATACCATGTTTCATACTTCCGTTCTAAGTCGTTGTTGTATTTATATGTGTGTCTATAGTGGACGCCAATACCTCGTTGATACGAGATACCACTACCTGTGTGTGTATGTGGAGATTACTGACCTCTCAGACAAAGAATAACATATCAAAGACGTGTTATCAGTCATCGAAAGTATAAGTACCGTTTGAATTGTATACCGTTGCTGTAGCCGAGAGGATAAAGGCGGTGCGATTTGAAGCAACGAGGTTTAGCAATCGGGAGGTTCCGGGTTCGATACCCGGCCGGGTTGCGATTTTGTTCCCAAACAGGTCGCAATTGTGTGTAAATAGTCGCTCATGATTGGTCGGAAACGATACGTCATCACCATAGAAACTTTCACTTCGAGGTTACCAAAATGTCTGCATCCATTCATTGCAACGAAGTTATACCCGTTCAAAATTAACCGAAGCTTTGCATATCTTTGGAATTGGTTTAGACATATTATTTAGCACACTATCACGCTATCCCAAAATTGCTCACGAAAGTTGCACCCACTTAATAATAGTACGACCTGCAGTTTGTTTACAATCGCCGTGCACACACAGAACGTTAAAGAGCTGAAATCGGTCATTCTCACATGTCGTATATTTCACACAAAAAGTTGGAAAGTTCATTTTATGCATATCTGCCAAGTAGTCCTTTTTACAGAGAATGAACTAGAACTGCATAGCAAGCCTGAATAACAAGTAAATATTTCACTAGATCAAGTCTCCCACGGGTGGAATTATTTCCCAAAATAACGGAAAATTAAGAAATAAGTTGAAAATCAAATTTCAATATCATTGCATATCATCTGTGTCCTACGTCATAACTGCAAACTTTACAGAAGGCCCTGTTTTGGGCCCTCACATGACAACCAAATTATTTTCCCTGAGCAACTTTGGTTCACTACTATTCAAACGTTACATCACACCTTTCAGCAAATTTGGACAAACGCTCTAGAAATGACCTCTCGCGACCGCATATGACCTTCAAATTTATAAAATATCGCATGTATAAAGACTTAACCACTGAGGAATTTCAGCCAATTCGAATGAAAAAATTACGAAATGGCATTCAATCAAACACGGTGGCAAAAATAGTAACAGAATTTCGACAGAATCGCACGATCGCTATAGTTCAGCTGCAAGCGTTCCGCTGAGCTAAAAGTTAGTGCACTAATTTTGTGCATGTGTTTACTTAATAAGTTCGAATAGTTGTTACCACTTCCGTGTGGGATAAAACTGTCACCTTAGCGGTAACAGGGCTAGTCCCCAAAACACTGGTCTCTTGCCCGCTATTGTTCACAGTATGAAAGGAACCGTGCATAACCGACAAGGAAAAAAAAAACTAAATGAATAACTAAACATCAAAATTTGTCAATATCAGAAATGTGTAATTGTAGTGGATTTATCAAGCGTAGTTTATTTTGATTGTATATAATATACGCTTAAGTTCTAAGTGAAAGCGTTGTACATCCATCTCAATTAAGTCTACACATCCCTACTAGGCGTAACTATTGCAGTAAATGTTAATTTACTTATTGAACCTTTCATCTTGGGTCAGCTAATGCATCCCGTGAACTCTTTGAACTTTTTCACTTTGCGTACCAAACCTCGGCGTTCAGGTTTCTTTGTTTTTTTTTTTTATCAATTTTTGTTTTGTAAAATTTTGTAAAATATTCTGTGAACTGCAAGCTGAAAAAATTGTAAATCTTATTGGCTGTAAAACATACCGTAACTCCCGAAATATTAAATATTTGCATAACTTCCTCTTTTAGGAACTCCTGGATATGGATTCTTTGTTTAAATTTTGAATATATTTGTTTTTATAGTGAAAGCATGACCTTAATTGCAAACAGGCCTGCGAAAAGATCAGATTGTCCACTAGTTAGCATCTGGCAATAATCATGCAGTTATTAATGCATCCGCTTGCACTATCTGTATAGTGGTCTAAATCAACGGCACGAATATTAGTTTAAAAAAAACAAGAAGAGAGTTTGATGGGCCACGGAAGTTTTTCCAGACGTCGGAAAGTGTATCCACATCTTCGGATCTTGCCTCCCGGATAAATATTAAATTTTCTTAACATTAGTTCCCTATAGTGCAAGCTAGCTTTTATGCATTAAGAACATCCCATATAAAAGGGTGATATGGTTGGTCGTGGCTCATCCATCATGGACTTTGTGCGTCGGGCCTAAACCTTTGCGGACAGCTCATCTAAAGCGTACAAGATACACTCTAAAAACACTTGGGTTAAAATTGACCCAAATTGGGTCACTTTTTGACCCAAATGAAAGTCAGGAGGGAACCTAACACATTTGGGTCAAACTGACCCAGAAAATTAGGTCAGAATAAGTGACCCAATTTATGGGTTGTAAATTTGACCCAGAAATATTGGTAAATATTGACCCCGGCAAGGGTTATGATGGAAATCAACCACATTTGGGTCAGCTTGACTCTTATAGGAAAAAATACATAAATACAAAAGGCTTCATTTGACAATGCAATTTATTGATGTAACTCCTTCAAAGAAAGTGAACTGCTGAAAAACTGCTAAAAACTAATGTAAAATTGCAACAAAACTGAATGTTTCATTAATATGGTACCATAGCACAAGATCTAAAGGAAGGAATTGTTTGAAGCGTTACCAATTAATCAAAAATGTTTTTTACCCCAGTGCAATTTTTACATAAACAATTTCAACATTTTATTAGACTTGTATGGATAAAATACAATTTGCTGAATGAATGAACGAACACTTTCTAGCTAGACATGTGTGTGTCTTCATAATGATATTTATCAGCTAGAGCATAGACTAGCTCGCATGGGGAAGTATTTGCCTTACTTACGATGTAATAACAAAAGAAGAAAATGACAACCAAAACATGGTTGCCAATTTTTAAAAGATGGGGTGCTGGATGGTCAGTCTTGAAAATGTTCACTAAATTAGGCCTCGTAAAGAAGATTCCCCTCCCCCCCCTTTTTAACACTTATCCATGGATTTCATTAAACGGCGGCAAGCCTTTAAGTAATGAGTCCATATATTATGTGTAATATTTATACTGCTGTTGTACATAACCCAGCACAGGTAAATATTGTATATGTAAATATGTGTAGAATGGATACACATATTTCTGTATTCCAAGAGCCGTTCAATTGAAAATAGTCCAAGCAATTTATTTAGAGCAGATAACTGGGACTGGGACAATCCATATAATTTGCTTCTAAAATTTCATGACAGCAAAATATTTGTGAGCTGCAACTTTGGAACTGGAATTTATGAGATGAAAACAAATATGATCATACAGGCTGAAAACGTTTTGCCAATTCTTCTTAGAATACAAGCATATCTTTGCTTTGTATATGAGGCAAGTATGCCTTGGTCCCATAAACGTGATTCAACTAACAGTTGAGATTTCAACTAAAATCACACAACTTCAGATGATAATAAAGATTGCTCGGCATTGAACAAAATTGTGTCCAAATTCTTTCAACTGTCATGTAAAAAGGAGTTGTAATGGACAGTTGAATCGATCGCCAAGTTAATTCTAGTGTTGCACTGTGCGAATAGGTCTGAAAATTTTCAGCCCTACTTCCTTCCGACTTTCAAATATGTCTTCAATGACACAACTGAAGATGACATTTTCCCAGGTAAGTTGTATACAACAGTCTGGAGGAACTGCCAGGTGTTGTATGATTGCCATTGATAATTCATATCAAAAACATGAAAACATTTAAAACATAAATCAATGGCATTAAGCAGCGACTCCTGTGGAATGGCTTCTCTCTCTATGATTATGTACGTTTGTTCCGGGCTAACCCTGCTGCTTCCAATAGCTAGAACGAATGGTTGCTTTTGTTTCACCCCTTCAAGGTAGTGTGGAATATTGGTTCCAATCTGAAATGAAAAAGCAAAGGTTATGGAAGCAAACTTGTTAGCTTTATTCAAATGCTGCCTTCCATATAGAAAGGATCATATATTGCAGTACTCCCCAGAAGGCAGGTTGATAGAAGCAATCTTTGTTTTGATCAAGGATGTGCAGTATTTAGCATTTCACAACTTCAGTGATGAATAGTGCCACAATTTCATAGTGGGTTTTAGAGGTGCCAGGTAGGAATTGTCGGGTCTCTGTAAGTTATTTTGAGGCTCATCTAGGAACCCTTGACAATTGATTATGGATGAACACAGTGTTCAGAAGTTAACAAGACACTTATACTATCACACCATACTGCCTGGAATACCACAATGTCCTATCCAATCTGTGTGAATTAGATTGTACACTCTTCTACTGCACATTCAACATATTCTGCATTCACATTTATATGTATTCATATATCATGTGTATACTGGAATGAAGAAATCATTGTTACAACTCTACCTGTAATAAATTTGGTTAAGGGTTTGTACAATGCAACCTGGTGCAGTGGTAGTGGGTTATGGTTCCACAATTTCTGGGGCTGGTGAGGTTCTTCAGGCATTTGATTGGCACAGCTGCAGAGCATTAGTGACCGATGCTTTGATAGTCCCCTTCCACCATTCCCCTTGGGAAAGTGGCTGAATGCATCGTTCATGTCTTTCAGATGGGAACATAAAATGGTGGTTCTAGGAGCAGGGTAGGATTGTATCTGATGAATGTCTTGTCTCACCAATCGATGTACACTGCTCGCGAAGAGAAGGCAAGCTCTTTGCCTGTTTCATCCATAATTTTATCGTCTGTCAATTTTCCTAGATGAACCTGTAACCGACGATGATCTTATAAAAGGAATTTTTCTACTTCAAATTTAGCTTTCAGCTCACCTTTTGCAAATCTACAAATGAAGTGAGGGCATCTTCAATTGTAGCCCGTTTTCCTTTGCCCTTTATCTTCTGTGACCCAACAGGTAGAATGCATGGAATACACTGCAGTGCAATGTTGCATACTTCATCATCTGTAAAGAGGAAAAATAAGAACCTTGGGGAAAGATTCACAGACTTAACACTCATGAAGGCACTGATTATGCCCGTGTTATAAGGTAACACATTTGTGGGAATATATGATGATATATCAGTTAAAAAATGTCTTTCAGTGGAACAATATGCATTATATAGTGTGGATAGGATCTCTGACGGCTCTACAAATCCACCAATTTCTCAACAGCATCTCTGATTGTGATCCAAAGTTGGGTGGATGCCAGGCCAATGAATGTTCGTCGATGAAGCAATACAATATTACCAGAATTCTGATGCGAGAATAGAAAACATTTGTAGCTTATAACAAATCCGATGTCATCTATGTTGACTGTGCAGGGTTGTGCCCATGCCAGACCTGAGGCATTGTGTACTGAAATATGGCAATCAGGCATAATACTTGACACTATTCTGTTGCCTGACCACCTTAATCCCCTGACTGACTCCCTCCTCCAAATACACACCATTTTCATTATTTCCCCTGACTGAGGTGAAGCTCAACTGGGGGCCAATTGAAACATCACTGGCAGTGCCACATGAAAACAGTTCACATGCATTTTACCTGGGTTAATAAGTTATTGCAACTTAGTTACCTGATAGTTGACTGCTGTCTTGAACAATCCCCAGGTGTCGAGACCAATCATTTTGCTTGTCAGCATAATGCAGTAGGTTCCTAGCGACTGCAGGTGTCCATAACAGGAACAATTTGTCCCCACACTTTGGCTTGATGACTTCAAAGTCCAGATTAATCTGAAAAAGGATGAAATATGTGACAAGTCTGCACAGAAAGCATTTTTTGTACCCAGACTTGGACTGTGAACAGAGCTGCAAAATAGTCTTGGAGGACCATCCAACCAAACTGATGTAGATGTCCCATATCCTGGCACTGAGGTGAATTCTTTTTGCTGGCTACTGCTACAGAGCATAAGACCATATCATCTCAGATGTTTTGTTTAACTAGAGATACAGGAGTAACGTGATGCTCTTGAAAATGCAACTGAGAGTACATATCCCACAAAGCATACCAAATATTTGTTTGCATCGATTTGAACAAAATCTTCCATTTTGCTAAAGCAAACTATGAACAAAAAAATGAAATTATACAGCAGGTATTATGCCTTTTTTTATTTTTGCGTTGTGCTTATAATTCTGCCCTTCCTGAGAACAAAAACAGTAAACCATTGAGTTAACTGATCCCTTTTTTGTTTTTACACTTCATCGTACCATTAGCTCACCGACAAAGTTGGATGTATTCCCAGAGGGGGTGTCTTTCGAGTATTGACAGAGGCCATTTATTCTTGCCCTATCCTTGATCTGAAGGTACGAAAACGTAATCCAAAAAAAGAAGTGATCTAACATGACAAAAATTGATACTAACATAACCATCTCCATCTTCTCCCTTCAGTTTGGGAAACTCATTTACAATGGATCTTGCAAGAGCCTCTTTTACATGGGATGTGGGCCTGAAATATAAACAATTTTGTGTAAAATAATGAGTTGCTAAATAAAAGTAAACATTGTGAAAACTAAAAATGTTTGTTCACCACTGGTCACCACTAATTCTCAAAGACATAGAATTCAAATCACCTTTTATTGAGTCTACATGTACATACCTATCTCCAAACTGTTCTATCAGGTGTGATACAAACATCCTGACAGCTTGAATCCGATATTTGTGACTAAGTAGTCCTTCGTCCATTTCAGACTCAATGATATCTCCGCCGTTGTTATCATTTAGTATTTTACGGATATCCTTTGAAAAGGAGAAATCGAGAACAAAGCTGGTGATTGGAGCTTAGTTGTGCTTTGCACTGTACCTATTAAAGGGGAACAACAGCCCCCTTACAGAAGACAGATCTGTCTGGTTAATTGGGTGTGTAATGATTGATGTGTGCACCATTTCAACAGTTCTGGATGAATTGTTTCGATTACTGTAAAAAGATGGCAGACTTATTAATGACAATCACATACCAATGCAGATTTATACAAGGGAGAAGTACAGTACTTACAAAATGTAACTTCGGTCTCTTTGGGGTATTGCTATGTTCTGGTGTTGAGGTGGTTATCAAAGATTTAGGTGATTGTAATGAAAAAGTTGGAGACTGCAATGTAGATTGATATGCCTGGCTATCCTGAGTCTGCAAAAAGAAAAAAAGAAAAACTCTAACAAATGAACCATTTAACGCTGGTCATTTTTTGCACTTCAAACTTCCCAGCGCTGGCTATTTTATAATTCATATTATAAAAGTGTCATTTGTCTTTAAATTTGCTGCAAAAATTCTTTATATAAATTGACTTCTTGTACCATTTTATACTGTATCTTATCCCCCTTGATCTTGGAAGCAGGTCTCCCTCCTCCAGTCTTATATCCCCATCCCCAGGTTAGTCATGAATCCTTTATTTGCAAGCTCTTCAACAACACCAACTACAACTTTTCCACTTGCAAACAATTTCTCTGGGTCAGGATTGGTGGTATCTGGGTGCAAGGGCCGCACTCGGATTTTGGTGGTTGGTTTTCCTCCTTGCCAGTATACACTTCCCAGTGTAATTAATTTAATGCATACGCTTCCATACCCCCTTTTATTCACTTTGTGGGCATGTACTGTACTGGATGAACCCCAATGGTCCCTGCTCTCGTTGGGTGATGTTTTCATGTGAAGTGTAGGGTGACTAAATCCGGAAAGGGTCTAACATTGTGGAATGTGTCGTTCAGAACAGCAATATTATAATAAGATGCCAATATTTGATTATGGTACGGAATCGGGTTCTAGACATTATGGATATTAAAACTCTGTAAAGTTGTTTTGTAAAAGTAGAGCTAAAAATGCACAGATTTCTTCAGGTGTGACTACAATCCACTGGCGATCTGAGGGTTCATCTGACCTGCATATAGATTTGTTTCAGTAACAATATGATCAATAAGACCTACTGCACCATCAAGTAGAGTCCAAACACTTCAACAGGGGTGACATTAGGTCTTCGAGTTTCAGTGGATGGAGGTATGTTTTGAAAATTGTGGACCTCATTCCAGCCCTAGCCATAGTCCTTATAGGTATGTTGGCGACCCTCACTTCCCTTCCTAAATCCATATAAACCTGACAACCAACACCTTTCTCACTCTTACTTGGTCCCATACCTGCGCCATTAACAGGTGGCCCAATTTCACTTCCGAAGCAATACTGTACCACATATGTTAAGATTGATAGGCCCAGGCATAACGATTGACTAACATCATTGTCATCTTTGGATTCTGAGGAATCTTTAGGGACCAGTAAATGTGAGCAGCTTTCAAGAATTGCTGTTCGGTACTGTGACGAAAAAAGATCATGACCGTGTAACTAAAAAATACATACCCATTCAAAATTTGTATCTTGTGACAACACAGAAAGCTGGATCATTTGGAGGTCCACTCTGAATCATTTGGAGAGGGTGGTAATCAAGCAAGTCATCAATACGACAAATTTCTGTTTTTCGTGGCTCCTGTGCTTCAACTTTGTATGCATGTAGGTGCCTGGAAAATCCAGTTGTCAGCCATTCTTCATAAATCAATCTAACTCCAGACTCTACTGCAATAATGTTAACAAGTTTACCGAAGACTGGATCTAGTTCAACATTCTTTCCAACAACCACCATCTGATGTTTCTTGTATGTGTGTCCAAATACTTTGCACCAATTTGCAAGGAATACTTCGTCGTATAAACCTAGTCTTAGCCTTATGTGGACAACATCTGAGTCTGTAATTGATGCCACAAGAACTGATGACCCTGGACCGATTTCAACTTCATCCCCAACGAGTGACAATTGTGACAAGAGATTATAGCACAGCAACATTTGGTTCCTGTAAGCTAATGTCTTTGCAATATTTTGAAAATTACACACTATGTGTGAAAGTCTCCTTGAAAAATTGTGTTTAGCCTCAAAGCGCATAGCCCAAAATCTTGTTAGAGGACCAAGTTTCTGGATGGCCATTGGGTAGTGTATCATATGATGATGTTTTGGTTTCAATTGCCTTGCATTACCAAACGGTTCAAGAAAATGTTGGTGATGATCTTGAATGAGGTGTTTGAGGTACACTGTGACACTTTATAACTGGTGAAAATATTATGTCCATGCATTTAAGCAACAAAATTAACAGTTCCCAGTGCTCATCATCCTCTGGCACTAAATCACCCATCATAAGTGGAAAGTGTCGTATCAAACACCACATTTGGGCAGCATTTTGCCCTGGAGCACCATCTGGATTAGTCATACTAGAAGCAGAGAAGATACATGGCTTGTTCTGGTTATCACCAGAACCATAGTTGAAACTAACAAGCCTACTATTCAACAGATTAATGTTGAACAATCTTTTGTCAATAAGAGCTTTTACCACCAATTTGAGCTCCAGTGGGCACACACCTTCTAGAAGATCATGCATGATATCCGGAGCAAAATTTTGAGTGACATGATAGTGGTGAATTTTGTTTAGGGGACTGTCGGACCTCACACCTGTATTTGGAAGGTCTTGAGCATTCACATCCATTTGATAGTTGTCTTTAGTGCGGAGTAACCCAACATTCTCAGATGTAGATAACTGGGCTTCAGCTCGGTGCATCTTACAAAATCTGCACGGGTAATTGGCAGTGAATCCTTGGGCAAAGCCAAAGAGAGAGTGTAATCCAAGGTTATCACCTGTAACTTGTGCTAGTCCAACACGTACAGTCCCTTGAAAGGTGGGTGCTTCAATTTGTATACCATCATGTATTAATGAATTAAGATCTTCAACTAGTGGGTCAAATATTGGCTCATACCCATACAGTTTAGCATCACCAGCATTGAACAACATTACTAAATGACAGTTATTTAGCGATGATCTAAACTTCGGATGTATGTTGGTTATGGTGCAATAAACAGCACCAAGCTTGTGAGTACCAGCCTTTGGACTAAGTGGGTTTGCAACCTCAAAGTCATCAATGTAGAAAAGCAACTGAATGTTCCTTTTGTGCCTACAGAATATATTTTGTTGGCTGTATTCCCCATCATGGAAATCTCTCATTAACCCATCAAGACTGGGCTCATGCATTTCGATGTTCTCTAAGAAACCTTTACTTTCTAAAATAAGTTTCATCAGTGGTTTAATGGGCACATACTGAAAAGAAACATTTTTCAACACTTGAGAGACATTTCCTGTCATTCTGTTCCTCCTTTGATAGAATGCTACTGCAATAGGGATCTCCTTAGGTGCCAGGAATACACCACTTTGTGTGAAATACTTCTTTCTCATGTAAACCCCTATGAATCTGTCAAAGGTGTTTTCACATTTTTCAAAATCCTCCATCAGGGAACAAAATGAAAGATCATTAGGTTGAATCATGTTTTGCTGAGCAAACTGGGAGGTTTTGTGCTTCAAGTAGCCAACGACATCATCTAATAAATCAGATGTATGACCAACTACACCGTCTATTGTTGACTGTACGACACTGCTTGAAGCCAGCAATTTTGCGAGAAAGATGGCAATCCTTTGTTCTATCTCTGCTTTGTCAAAATCATCCCAATTTTGAACATTTGGAATAGGTTGCTCATCATGGTCCCCACGCAATGGCTCATTATCATCTGATGAATTATGATCGCTAGCATTCAACTCATCAGCATCATCAAGCAAGGGAACTTCATTTGCTCCATACATTTCATGTTTTTTTTCCACATGGGATTTAAATGTAGATACATGGTTCTTGAATGTTCTCATGCAGCCATCCTGCATACATGTGATGGGTCCTGTGAAATACCTCCCATTTACTAGTGAATGAATGTTCTTAAAATGCCATATTAGGGCCTTGCTGTGACCTAATATCAAATGGCCACATCTGAAACAAACAAATCCCATCTTGCCCAGTGTTTATAATCAAGTTCAGCAGAATTTAAGAAGTTGAACATACCACCACTGTTGTTTCATTCTGTTCGGAATTTAGCTCCTTGATCTTCTTAGCAGCCTTCATGCGTGGTCCAAGGGGAGGTATCAGCTCTTTTAAAGTTTCCATTTCTAATAGGACAAAGATTTCTTTGTCAATGAAATTCTCTGAAAACCAAGAAAAAGGGGCATTGAGACAATGAACATTTGATTGATACAGACTACAGAGTTAGCTTAGCTATATACTTGTATGCACTATGTGGAACCAACCAATGGCTTAAGAAGTTCATTTGGCCATCTAGGCAAAAATCCTGAAGGGATATTCTCCCACTGATTGAATAATTTGAAATGTATCCTTTGTCTCTTTGCTAACATCAAATATCACCATATTTCTCAAACCTGGTTTTGATGATAAACTATATATAATATTTGTTCAAGATTGGAGATGAACGACTCAATTTCTCACTTCACAGCAGGGTTGTTGATTTTTCCTATTAAAAAAATGATTAAAACCAGATTGTGTTTATTCAAATCAGATTAATTTTTTTGAATTTCTTAAATCCAAATATCAATTTATCATTTTAATGCCAAATATTCCACAAACACTCATACCCTCTTATATTACCTACAAACAGTGTTTAATTTCAGTTAAGCACAGTGTTTAATTTTGAATTCAGAATCATTAAGGACCTACTTATGCCTATAAATCAGTCAGTCCCACGAAGGGATAAAGGAATATAGAATCTAGGTGTTGTGAAGAAGCTACTGTTTGCACATAGAAAAATACTGTTTTAATGATGGACTGGTGCAGTCCAAGGTGAGTGTACACAGAAACGCTTTTCTCGTACAATCCTATAATAATTCAGTAGTAGGTGTGCAAACTATAAACGACAGTATAGTTTGAATGAATTGCACAGTTTTAACAAATGATGTGGTTGAACTTTTTTTTAAATGCCAAAAAATTAAACAAGACAGTGAAAAAACTAGGACTAGAGTAGAGTGATTAATATTCAACCTCTTAAGAAATATTATTATTATTACACAAAATTTATATAGCGCCTTATTCAATTAAAAAATTGCTCTAAAGCGCTTTACAGCAAAAGATAAAAAATTTGTTCAAAGTATAAAAGTTAAAAGGTTATAAAAGATTAGATTGTATAGAAAAATATATGATAGAAATGTAAAAAATAAATAGAAGAATTATGACTAAAATACAAAATAACACCTGAATTAAGTACGTGCAGCAAATATTCAGGTAACATAATATTACCAATAAAAATGTATTAATATGCCATTTTGGTTTAGATAAAGTATGTACATTTTGCGTACCAGTAGTCAACTCCACAAATTGTTTTGTATTTTCCAGAGGAAGAAGCATAATTTAAATGTGATTCTATAGAAGGATATAATTTTTGAACTATTTGTAGGTAGGCCTAATCTATAATAAAAATTTTTTAGTTATCATTGTTTTTTGTATAGATGAGATTTAAACTTGGCAGCCATTTTGTGTTGTTCTATTATGGTAAACTTGGTCCAATTTATTATTTTTTATCATTTTTTCCTATAATTTTTTAAACGATGATGATTCATGACATACAGTATACAATATTGCTATAGAAAAGATTTACACATTGTGTGTGTGGGTGAAAACAGTTTATCACAAACAATAGCTTTCAAGTTGGGAAATTTTGGTAGCCCACCGGACTACTGCTACTCAGTGTTCTGACAGTTCTGGTAGTCCAACGTATATTTGGTCGTCTAGGGCTACACTCCGCTACAGCCTACTGAACTACCACATATTTCGAACCTTGGCAATTATGCCAGGGCCTATATAGATTGAGGTTTGCCTGGTGCAGGCATCATAATCCGAATATTTTCAATGAATGTTGAAGCAATTTAGCTGAAAAGTGCACAGTATACAGGCACCCAGTGCTACTTACTTACAACAACGCCCCCCTCCCCCTGCTTAACTGTACATACTTAATTTGTAGAATTAATATTCAAGTACTTATCGTAGGGTATATCAAGATGCCCGAATAATGCGGGGGCCGTATAATGCATATAAACCTAGGCTACCTAACAATACGTTCCAATATTACCGTAGCAACATGCTCAAAAAGTGCTATGAACAAATAAGATCTGTTAGGCCTACTTATTTTCAACCATAATATATGCAAAACGGGCTGTTTTTTTTCACATCTTGACCAAAAAGACCTAACATTCTAGGCTAGGCCTAAATGTTAATTTTGTATGAAAATTCAAAATTTTCATTGCCAAGAAATTTTTAAATGAAATTGTTGTAAATTTATTCCAAGTTCTGCCTCTTGTTTGGTCTTCTTTGTCTTTTTTTTGGTAGGCCTAGGCCTAGTCTGATAAGCTATGTTAGTAAACTTACTGCTTAATCAGATGTAACATTAGGCCTAGGCTACAGTAGGTCTAGGCTAGGCAAAGCTATTTTTGTTATTTAGGCCTAGGCCTACAGTAACCCTAAAATTCTGGTAAAAACGCTGATGATTTTTTTTGGTCACTGGGGCTTGTTCCATAACTAGGCCTAACGTTAGGCCTATAACACTATGCGCAGTAGTGCCTAGCCTAGGCCTAACATTAGGCTACTGTAGGCCTACGACATTACGCATATTCCAAATGTTTCACACTTCAGTAGCTGCCCTGTGTGTACAAAAAAACCCACTCCATTAGCATGTCTAAATCTAGCCGTCATGCTCATGATCGCTGACCCTCATGATCGCAAATAGGCCTCGCCTAGGGGCCTAGGCCTCATCATATTTACTTACCAAACTTGGCACAACATTGCTTAGGCCTAGGCCCTAGGCTACTTATGCATTGTCAACAATGCTTACTTATGCAGTTGTGCATCGTCATATTTATTTTAAATATACAGTTCAATTAGGATTGTGGATTTATCTATCAGATACTAGAGGTTCCGTACATGTATACATCATCTCAATCTCAACTGCAATAGTGTACTCTTTACAGGCCTAGCCTATGTTATGGCTTAGCGTTAGGCTATAGGCTAGTACGACTACGAATTAGTCACCGACTTAGCCATACGTTAAGTCTTCGTATGCTACTTCAGCATTTCTTGAAATTTAATTACATATTAAAAAAGATATTTGCACATGATACCATACCTTGAAATGAATTAGCCCATTCCATCAAGCCCCATTCTTCTAATTTATCTTTCACGAACGAATCCATTTGTGCTTCTAATCATGTTCGCTCTGTCAGCAAACTTGTTCTACAGCCAATTTGTCTATGGCGCGCGCGCAGGGCCAATATGATCGGACGGTCAATGTGTGTTCGTTGATTGGCTGATCTGACATGGTGCACTCATATTCCTATAATGTTGACCAATCATAGTCCAATATTATTTTGACTCGTTGATGAAAGTCAGTTTCGGACTTAGCATTAGGTCAGCTTAGTGTATGGTACAACCCAAATTGGGTTATAAGACCATCGACCCTGCGTTTGGGTCATGAATATGACCCAGGTGTTTTAAGAGTGTAGGCCTACTATTACTTTATTAGGTGGTTGCATAAAGTGCGCCCTGTTATTATGACCGCTCTCATTTACAAAATAAATATGTTCTTAAGTTAGCCTGAAAGGCTTTTCGGAATTGCATATACCTGCATCGTGTTTTCTTTTCCGTGATTACTGGATGAATTTATGTAGAATTTTGGAGTAACTATCATTGAACAAACAGAAAGGAACGGAAGGAGCTGTAAATAAATCATGGAACGCAGATTACAGGACAAATAAAAACAAAAGTGTCGTCGATTCGGGGCAACATTTTAAGGATTCAACCAGAAAATAAATATTTTAATCTTAATATAGGCACAAAATTCAGAGCACATGTTGTATTTGCCACTTAAAGGGAGTGAAGAGTCGCGCACAAAGAAACGTCTCATGCCAGTAATCTGACCTAGTTTCGAATGAGGTGTAACAGAAGTGTTAGACACCACCGTCCAACGATCCCAGAAAATACACACAGCTTGCTACCTTCGGTAATTTGACACTAGTGTACAGTCGATACATACAGCTGCGGTCAATACCCACAGCACAGTGTACAAATGATACAGCGATGGACATCTTAGGTCCAGCTAAAGATAACAAGGTATCACGTTTCATTACTGTCTGCATTTTGTAGCGACAAGAAGAAAACGTCATTGGCAAGCAACGGAAAGTAAACTTTTTCAGATGGCCGCACGCGGTTTGGGGCGAGTCTTCAATGCGGGATAGGTCAGATTTGTCTCTTTCACATCGTACAGCGTCTAAATATACAAGATAGATAAGCAATAGCTCCATAACCACATTCTGACCAGTGAAAATAAAAATAAAACCTCGCCATGACATTCCCAAACAAAAATCGAGATTCTGTGGAAAGATTATGAAGTAGCTCGAAATGACCAGCATTAAATCTTTAGCAATTAACACCTCACAAACTGATACCAGGGTCAAATTATCAATCTAGAAGCGGTAATCGGGAAATTCTCAACAAGCCAAAATCAGTGCGAATCTTAATCCACGTATAGTATTTTCTATTATTCCAGTTTCGAAAGCCAAGGCAATGTCCTATGTATTGGGGCTGCCAGTTTTACTCTGTGCATAGCCTATTGTCATTGTAAAAGAGAGGCTTTGTTTGTATTTTTTTAAATTTAAAAATTATGGAACTGAAAAAAGTGTTGAAAGCGTGCATAACTATAGTACAATTATGATGTTGGGGTGTTTGGTCATTTTCAAGGTAACATAAGGATGTAACTGAAATTCGCATGTGTGTAATTCTCTCTCCCACCTTTCCATAACTAAAAAACAACAAGAAATAGCTGACGTATGCTTTATTCCTGATCGGCCGGAGAGGAGAGCAGAGGGGGGGGGGGGGGTATGAAGCTTCCAAAAAGTGGGGGGGGCACAACATCAGAGGGGCACTTTTTCATTCCAAAACCAACACTCGTTATGCTATAAACCGATACACACCGGCCATATCACTTAAACATATGTGTGTTAGTATACTATCAATACTATTTACTGAGATTGTTTATTGTTAACCGTGCTACAAAAAGATATGGGACGCCTTTTTAAAATAGCATGAACAGACTAAAAATAAATAATTAAAATTAACAAAGGCTTTTAAGATATCCAAAAAACAGTTCTTCATCAAAGGGGCACGGCACATTTGATATTTTGGAAAAAAAAAACGGTGGGGTCAAGTGCTCTCCCGGCTCCTACCCCCTGGGGGAGAGAGGATAGGATATGGATGTTAATGTAATGTCTTGTTCGCTACATATGCTTGAATATGTCAAGCCTTTATTCCTGGGCGGCCGGAGGGGGAGGGAGAGGATAAATATGTGTATTTATTGTCTAATTTATCTTGCTGAAACCTTTATTCCTGGGCGGCCAGAGGTGGAGAGGATAAACATGTGAATTTTATCGTCTTGTTAAAACCTTTATTCCTGGGCGGCCGAAGGGGTAGGGTAGAGGATAAATATGTGTATTTATTGTCTTGTTCGCTACCAGTTACAATTCCAATTTTGCTTACATTTCGTACTCTCGAAATAAAAACTCGCCGCCGATATTATTGAGCATAGGATTGAGATGAACAATCACCATGTCTCGATTAGGAAACAAAGAGTTGCACGAAAGTCGCCAGGGAAGGGGAGGGGGCAGGGGATTTTAGGAGTGCCTAGTTTGGATCTTCATGAATCAATGAAGTATTTCAATGACTCTTTTTCTCTGTACCCCCTTCAAACGTTGCCAGGTGCAAAATAACTACTCAAATAGTGAAGTGTTTCTCTCAATAATTACAACCTTCCTTACCGGTTTCGAACCTCTGGACATACAATCAGCGTCCATAGCCTTGTGGTTAGGGTGTCCGCATATAAAGCGGGAGGCCCAGGTTCGAATCCCGGTGGAGGCTGGAAGTATATTTTATTGTTCTGGATTTTCCTTCTCATTATGCTTTCAATTATATATATATATTATAACGTGAACACAAATTATGTACTTCAAAGCACATTATGCTTTGAAAGAAAAAAGTCTTTATGAAAATCAAGGTGTCAATAATTCAAATACAACATGAGAAGCCAAAATAGAAAGTGCGGAATACCAACGGAAAGCACAAACACATGCTAAAAAAAAAAAAATTGGCGGTTGTCCTGACAACTAACATGGTAATCAAATGTTACAGATTGCAGTGACATTGTCAAGGTCATCCATCAATCATATATATTGTGAAATATGTAAGTTGATAGTTAACGTTATTCTTCATCTCTGCTTTCCTTAAATGCAATTATATTCTCAGTTCCTCCTCATTGTTAACTTAGCAATGATAAACAATAACAATGACATGCCATAATGTAATAATTTTGGTAATGTACAAGTTAGAAATAGTAAAAAAGAAAAAGAAAAGTGAACCATAAAATGACATCACACTAAAGGATGGACAATGAAGTATGAGATACATCATAAATGGCAGTAAATATAACAAATTGTGATAATATCGGAATTGTGCAAAGCAATGAAAACATTGCTTATACAAATGTAAAATATGTCTGTCAGCATTTTGTTTTCTTGTCTTGGGACGAAAAAAAAACAAATCTAAAAAAAGACATAAAAAAGATTGATAAGCGAACATTAAAACATTACAATTATTAACTGCTTCCTTTTTTCTTCACATTACAGCTGAGAATATGATTGAGAGCTAACTTCAGGAAGTAATCAAAGTGGTATTTTCAATTCGACAGCTTATGATTTATGTAGCGTAATTGATGATGATGATGATGATGATGATGATGATGATGATGATGATGATGATGATGATGATGATTTGATGAGAAGTGAAAAGGTCTTACTAAGTTCAGACTGAAGTCTTATCTGTCATACATACTGGCTCTAAACTGTATACATCTATTAGGTCATCACACAGTTCGCCCAATAGTAGCATAAAAATACATTGGAATTGAAAGGTATTGCATCAGATATAAAATTCAGGAAAATACAGAAAATTCAGGTCCCAATGTATCTTTAACATTCAAATCAATCAAAATATTATAGTTTATATCCATACAGGTGTAAAGTGGGACAAATTGGTAAAATAGTGCAAACATTTAATAGTACCATCCAGGCATGACTTATGATTTCCTTTCTTGAAATCAAACCATATTGTGAGATACTTACAGAATGAAGCAATGTCAGTGACCAATATACTTTGAAGGAAGCTGCCGAAAAAAAAAAAAAAAAAAAAAATCTACACGGGATGTTTAAAATTGAGAACCATTTAGTAAAAAT
This sequence comes from Apostichopus japonicus, assembly GCF_037975245.1. Classification (NCBI taxonomy): domain Eukaryota; kingdom Metazoa; phylum Echinodermata; class Holothuroidea; order Aspidochirotida; family Stichopodidae; genus Apostichopus; species Apostichopus japonicus. Next base: position 25,819,761 of record NC_092569.1, on the reverse strand, counting down.
AGGTAGAAGGAACAGACAGTTACGTTATTACCTCCAGATAACACTTGTTTGATTAGAAATAAAAACTTTTTCCTACCATACCTACAGACTGTAGCAAATTCAGACACCAAATGTACCATGAGGCTGCCAGTAAACAAATAAGAAAATGACATAACACATCTACACACTGGTGTTTAAAGATGACATAACACATCTACACAGGTGTTTAAAGATGACATAACACATCTGCACACAGGTGTTTAAAGATGACATAACACATCTACACGCTGGTGTTTAAAGATGACACAGCACATCTACACAGGTGTTTAAAGATGACATAACACATCTACACAGGTGTTTAAAGATAACATAACACATCTACACACTGATGTTTAAAGATGACATAACACATCTACACACTGGTGTTTAAAGATGACATAACACATCTACACAGGTATTTAAAGATGACATAACACATCTGCACACAGGTGTTTAAAGATGACATAACACATCTACACGCTGGTGTTTAAAGATGACACAGCACATCTACACAGGTGTTTAAAGATGACATAACACATCTACACAGGTGTTTAAAGATAACATAACACATCTACACACTGGTGTTTAAAGATGACATAACACATCTACACACTGGTGTTTAAAGATGACATAACACATCTACACAGGTGTTTAAAGATGACATAACACATCTGCACACAGGTGTTTAAAGATGACATAACACATCTACACGCTGGTGTTTAAAGATGACACAGCACATCTACACAGGTGTTTAAAAATGACATAACACATCTACACAGGTGTTTAAAGATAACATAACACATCTACACACTGATGTTTAAAGATGACATAACACATCTACACACTGGTGTTTAAAGATGACATAACACATCTACACAGGTGTTTAAAGATGACATAACACATCTACACACTGGTGTTTAAAGATGACATAACACATCTACACACTGGTGTTTAAAGATGACATAACACATCTACACAGGTGTTTAAAGATGACATAACACATCTACACAGGTGTTTAAAGATGACATAACACATCTGCACACAGGTGTTTAAAGATGACATAACACATCTACACACTGGTGTTTAAAGATGACACAACACATCTACACAGGTGTTTAAAGATGACATAACACATCTACACACAGGTGTTTAAAGATAACATAACACATCTACACACTGGTGTTTAAAGATGACATAACACATCTACACACTGGTGTTTAAAGATGACATAACACATCTACACACTGGTGTTTAAAGATGACATAACACATCTACACACTGATGTTTAAAGATGACATAACACATCTACACACTGGTGTTTAAAGATGACATAACACATCTACACACTGGTGTTTAAAGATGACATAACACATCTGCACACAGGTGTTTAAAGATGACATAACACATCTACACACTGGTGTTTAAAGATGACACAACACATCTACACAGGTGTTTAAAGATGACATAACACATCTACACAGGTGTTTAAAGATAACATAACACATCTACACACTGGTGTTTAAAGATGACATAACACATCTACACAGGTGTTTAAAGATAACATAACACATCTACACACTGGTGTTTAAAGATGACATAACACATCTACACACTGGTGTTTCAAGATGACATAACACATCTACACTGGTGTATAAAGATGACATAACACATCTACACACTGGTGTTTAAAGATGACATAACACATCTACACACTGGTGTTTAAAGATGACATAACACATCTACACACTGGTGTTTAAAGATGACATAACACATCTACACTGGTGTATAAAGATGACATAACACATCTACACAGGTTGTTTAAAGATGACACAACACATCTACACAGGTGTTTAAAGATGACATAACACATCTACACACTGGTGTTTAAAGTAACATCCATTCGATGAAGAGCTGGCTATAGAGATCGTAGCACCTCCACATCATACCCAACGTATTCCAGGTTTCTGCAGGTCTCTTAGATAGACTCCTACATATCGCAACAAGTCCAGATACCCAGTGTTTCCCAAAGCTCTGTCCAGTTTGATGAAGCTTGATGGTGAAGACCGACGCCAGACACTACAAGTAGAGTTAAACAAAATATCTATGAGGAAAGATATAGTTTTTAAACAAATATGAAGACATTTTTGGTAAAATTTGCAACAGAGGCTGTAATGACTAACGCAGAATGAAATCTCGGGAGAAGATATCGTTAAACACCCAATGGTTAGGGATGTTTCCTCCTGACCTTTAAGATCCCTGGTATTCAAATTTTTTCTGTCTTACTTTTTGCTTGGTGAACCCAATTTTTACTGCAACATCTATTTAACCATCCAGAAGGGCATTTATTGTGGCCTGGGGAAGCCGGTCTTTGGGGGGAGGTAACCCCCCTCCAGTTGGGAAATCATTACATGATGAAGGGTGATTAGTTGCCAAACTTTTTAACTTTTGCAACTTCAAAATAAAATAAAACTGTTAGCAAACTGCTTATCCACTAAAGAGCCTGTGTAAGAGAATTGCCTCCTCTTCGGCAAATCACTAATAACAACCACAACATTCTCCTTACTTCAGGAAGGACATGACTAACTTTTCTCCCCCTGTGCCCCCCCCCCCCCTGTCACTCCTCTTCTCATAGCTCTCTTCCATCCTTTTTTTCTCCACTCCTTTCTGTCTTTGTCCTTCTCTAGTTTATTCCCTACCCCCTTCCCTTAATCCTCTCTTTTTCCATCCACAGTTTATCTCCTACCTCTCCTCTTCCCCCTGTTGGATTCTTTGTTCTCTCCATCCCTTGTCTACTAATCCTTGTCTACTAATCCTCCCTTATCTACTAATCCCCTTACATCTATCTCTTTGTGTTCACCCTGCTTATTAACCTGATTGTATTCTGTGCGTGTTTTTGTCCCTTCTGTTACCATTAATTGTCATTTAGCCTCCTGCTAGGATCAAAATGTCAGGCCAACTTACTTTTACACATCTTTTGCAACAATTTATGTGCAAATTTCATCCACACTTTTTGGCCACAGATACATGCAATTCCTTACTCATTCTGACTTTGTTAACAAGCCTTCAAACGATTTTTACCACCCTAAAGAGTGTTGGATCCCCCACTTTTAAATACCAGCGATTTAGATGACAATCAGAAGCCAAAGAAATATCAAATGCTTTAATGAGTAAATGACACAGATCCATGCACACCGACCACATTCAACACTGGTGAATATGTTTATGTTCCCCTTATTGGGAATTGGTTGTTATCAGGAAGTGATACGATGTAAATGAGAGGATCACGAATAGTTCAAATTCAGCATCAACAAGTAAAATGCTTCTGATACAAATGCCTGTTTTAGATTTAACTTGATTACTCCATTATCACAAAGTATTGATTTGTTCAAATAAGGAAGTAATCTCTATATAGTCCTTATTAAAGGAAGTCGTTGAACTCCTCTAGGGCCAAGAAAAAAAGTATCTGAAATTTGTTTTAAAATCTGACCTGAGCAAAAAACTAAAAATACTAACTCAATCTTGCCCTTATAAGGTATGCCTGAGACATAAGCTTGGCATGAGCTATGTACCCGCTTACCCTGCACATTGCTCAGAGCAGAAGTATCATCAGGAAATGTTACTCCTCTCTGACTCTTTTTGTCCAAACACATATATTTCACTGGACTGGGTCAAAACTTCTCTTCGATATATTAAAGAGGAACATAATCTAAGCGTTCTCTTGTGAAATTTGCATTCAAATCCTGTGTACTGTTTTTGAGATATTGACAGTTGAAGTTGCCACAATTTGTACCAAACGTGAACTTGTAGCAAACGGGTCTGACGTCATTGTTGCACATAGATAAATAATGTTTTGTTTTCCTTTAAAATTTATGTCTAATTTTATACTCCACAATTGGATGCATACATGATGTGAATGTACCATAGGTATTGGTATTCCATAAATTTCACATCCCCTTTAGACAAACTAGTAAACCGTATCCAATCCAAGGTCAAATCATAGACTTGAAAATATAGTAAAAATCAAAACACTATTTTTGTCAGTGTGCAACTATGACATGACACCTGTTTGCTTCAAGTCCACTTTTGGTAGAATATCAGATAATTTGAACTGCCAATATCTCAAAAACGGTACATATGAATTGAATGCAAATTTTCACTAGAAAGCTTACATTATTTTCCTCTGTAACATATCAAAAAGAAATTTTGACCTGGACTATTCTTTTATAAAGGTTTTCCTTGAAACCGAAATGTAAGTGCTACTGCCATTTCATGATTTTGACTTTTAAATATTTGTTTTTGCTCACATCTGTATGAACTGTTCCAAGCATCTGATACAAATGTGAATTGAGGAGAAGTCCCATTTAGGGTGTGGAGGGATCCTTCGTCCAGTCTCTCTGCTGGTCTAAACCACCTCGATGACCGAATGTCTGACCACTCCCTGTCACTGATGGCTCTCCAGCTCTCTCCGACATCTGTGCTCTCCAAGATGGCCAGTCCATTCCGGGATAGACCGTAGAGGGTGCCGTTGACCGAGTTGTAACCGAGTACGTTTCCAACCGATAAGTGCATACCTGGATAGTAACGTTAAAATGAGTTGACTTAAATTTTAAGTGTTTCATCTTTCCATGTTTCATTATCCAGCAAATCTAGGGCAGCTATTAGCTGATAAGGTATGTTAAGATCATAGGGTGAGTTGTAAGGTTTGAATTTAATTTGCTTGTTATATAAGTTTAGGGTGCTTTACAGGTTTCCAAAGGTTGTAGGGATGGTGGGGTGGGGGGAGAAGGGAGAGTTATATTTACCTTACAAGTTGGGTGCCCTAAATGCAAAAATCAAAATGTCCAAAATGAATAGAAAGGGGGAAAACAAATGTTAAATCTACATTAAGAGACTTTATTGGCCAATATTTGACGTTGCCATGACGATATTTTACTGATCATGCTCTTCAAGCCTGATTTGTGGTCCAAATTTTGAAATTAAAAAAATGTTGTAGAAAAAAAAAAGCAGTGATGATGGTAATATATATTGATTTACAATGTTGCAGCTCAATCCCATTTTATGAGCTAGATAATTTTCATAATTTTATTTCATTAGTTACATTTATTCAATCTGATCATAATGCCAAAGGGTGATCTAAACGTGAGGGCGACATAGCAATTGGTCATTCTATTCATTTCCTGCGAACCCGACTGATGCAAGTGTGGTGTAACACACCCTGACGGAAGACTAGAATGTGATGCACTGGAAAATTGGTCACATAAGCCAGTGGATATTAAAGGGCTGAAAAACTAACAGTTTATTTGTAACAAGTGCTAGGTGTCATATTTCATTCACTACCAATGTTAGTATGCTATATACCTTCTTTGATCACTTATTTCTGTCATCCCATTTGCAATAACTATACTTGTTGGAGATTTTAAATTTCTTGTCAAATCACACCTATTTCTACATACCCCTACCCTCCCCTTCCCCTCTACACCTCATTTCCGCACCCTTCAGTTTTACTTAACCCTCCATCAAGCTTCAACAAAAATTCAAAACATACTTACGTCTCCACTTGAAGGCCTTCCTCTCGGTCTTTTCACAGCTGCAGTTGCAAGTGCAGTCTGGGTATACTACCAGCGCCAGGCATTCGTCATGTGAGCTGCTATTGGTCGAGACAAGATCAGAACAGTTCTGACTGGTCGAGATGAAAGTACGATTGTTACAATCAGCACAGCTCAAAGATCCAGCACCATTCGGGCAAGAAGAGTTGCAATCCTGGGAGCAACTCGTTGAGACCAATGACGAGACACAGTGCTCCGCACACTCTGCAGAACGGTCGATGGGTTCGACGAAATGGCAGACCTCAGAGCAGATTCCCAAACATTGATCTGAGTCCGAACAATTCTGACAGTGGTTGTCACAGTAGGTCGATGTAAGCCGGCAATCGGCTATACAATCTTTGAGTCTTATAGGAGCGTCGTCATAAAGATCATCCCCACACACGCTGCTATTGTCACGATTCACACAGGAGCCGTTGACCTCACAGCAATGGGTTCTGTTCTCAGAGGAACATGTGAAGGATGAATTTTGACAGGCCACCACCTTGTATTCCGTTAGATTCCTCCGATACTGTTGATAGACATTACATAGATCGTGGGACCGGTTGTGTCCGTGCGGGCTGCTCACATTTCCCGCCAAAGTGTCGTTCTGTTGCGCGGATCTTCTCCCTCGATGGAAAACGACTGTTTCGCTTAGTGTGTCCGGGGTACCCCTGAAGATGATCTGTGCCTCCCTGCAACCTCTCTTTCTTCTGCGATGTGACAAACATACATCATCCAAAGCAGAGCAGTTTGCAACCGAGCTGCAGTTTCTGTCGATGTGCAATTGTAAACACGCTAGTGTACAGTTCTGATCAGTCTTGTTCTTACATCCTAGAGCACAGCTTGCATATGCATCACAGTCCACAGATCTATTGCTACGATTCTCCAGTCTTTGGCAATTGGATATGCAACTATCCTGAAAGCTGTCGCATGAATCCTTGCAGTCTCCGAGACAACCGTCGCACCTCGAACAGGACAGGATGCACGTCGCGTTGTCTGAGGAGCATGCCGCTCGACAACAGGTTTGGGTGTGGTCGCCAATGCAATGTGCGATACAAATGTCATACTGATCTGAACAATTTAACACATTCTTGAATGTTGCATTGACTTCAGTTCCATTCAGGCAGATGTCGAGAGTGTTCAAGCATATTACGCTACACACATGGGTGGTTGAATCAGATGCCTTGCTGCCGCCCACATACATCACCGTGGTGACGTTGTTGCTCAACGGCGTAACCATTCCATCTGTCTGAGTGGTGACATCATCGGTAACAAGCACGCTCTCATCTGGTGAGGAATCCAGTATATCACTAATGGAAGTTGAATTCTCTAGCAATGCAGGTACTGTACTATTGTAGCTATATGTTACATTCCTTCCTATAGCGTATCCAGTCATGTCTGTGCGAGCAGTAGATAATACATCTGCTCCTCCTGTGGATGTGCTGTTATTCCAATGATAGTTGAAGTTGGTTTTGTTAGTACAGACAGCCAGATACTGTGTAGTACATTGGGATATACACTGCGCTCTGTGTCTGCTGCAATCAGTCATGCATGCCATATTCTCGGTCTGGTTTGTAAAGCAGACATTGACACATGAACTGTTGCACAAGTCAATACATTCATACAGGGTCTCCATTCTCATCAAACTTTGTTCACAATTTTCTTGGCATTCAGACACAGCTGTTGAGCAGTTACCATAGCACTGGTCATAGCAGGGCAATTGACATCCTCTGCAGGTCAACCGACAAGAAGCAGCGTCGATATGACAGCCTTCCTCGCACGGGCAGGCTTCGTAACATCTCGCCACCGACGAGTTACAGGCGAGCGTGCACTGAGACATGTTCGACTTGCCACAAACATCACCGACGAACTGTGGCCGCACGATACCACTGGAGTTGCCGCAGGAGCAGTTGTAGTCTTCTGTGGAGTTATTAAACTCAAACAAGTAATTCGAACTTGATGCAGTGCTTTGGTTACAAGAGCATGTTGAATTCATACCATCTATTACAGCACTTCCATTTGTTGTTAGCTGTAAGCTGGTGCTAGTAGCCATGGTGTTAGTAGGCATGGTGCTAGCAGCCATGGTGTTAGTAGCCATGGTGTTAGTAGCCATGGTGCTAGTAGCCATGGTGCTAGTAGCCATCTGAGTTGAGTTCCATACTGATTGACATGTTATACACTGACCGACGCAAATCTGCTCACTGCTTCGGCAGTCTGAATTGCAGCGATGTTCCATCAAATTACAGGGATTGGAACATGTCTCATATTCGTCCTCGCAGACGAATCTACAAAACTTATAACATTCATCGTCATTGGTACAATTCACCCTGCAGACCGCCTGACAATCCTGTAGCTGTGTGATACATGAATCTCTGCAACAGTCCCTCCTGCAAACATTACCGGTCTTCCAACAATCACTCTTGCACGTGTCACCACAAGCTACAGTGTGATCCTCTTCACAAATTTCTCTTCTCACTACGGTACAGTTGCTTGTCGCATTCACAAATCGGTGGATTTCACTGCCATTCTCGCTATCGTTCGTGGAGGCATTTTGAGTGGAGTTATCGGGCAAGCTGACATCTTGCAGGGTAAAGTTCTGCGAGGCACTACTGAAGATGGTAGTATTATATAACCCGGTAATGCTCTCCTCACTGGTACTCTGCTCGGTGTTGTTAGACAAGCCGGTTGTATCCATGATGACAGTATCAACAGTTGCAGTTTGCACATCTGACTGACTCACAATAGTCACATGAGCTGTGGTATAGTTCTGTACCGTTTGGCTTGATCCTGTTGTGGAAAAAATGCTACTTGATTCCACAGTGAAATATGGTAAGGTAGAATTAGTAGGGATCATTTCAGATGCAGCAGGATCCAGTATGCTTTCAGTGGTATTAGGATGATCTGTGGTATAGTTCTGTACTGTTTGGCTTGATCCTGTCGTGCTACTTGATTCAACCGTGATATATGGTAAGGTAGAATTAGTCGGGAGCATTTCAGATCCAGCATGATCCAGTATGCTTTCAGTGGTATTAGGAGTTAGGTAACTTTGATCGGTCGTAACATCCATTAATGCTGTGCAAGTAACAAGAGTGTCTTGCCAGCAGATCTCCTCGTGGCACTCCACAGGGCATTCCTCCCTACAGGAGAATTCGTGGAGGTCACACCGACCAGAGCATGATGCTGATGCCAACTCACAGTCGAACGAGCAGTCTGCAAGGCTGGTATTGCATAGAGATGTACAGTATTCCGTGCAAGGTACATCCGACTTACAAGTCCTCATGCAACCGGCAAGGCACACGTCGCCCTGGCCATCACATTTCTCCGTGCAACAGCCTTTCGTACAGTTCCATTCGACGGCATCGCAATTCTCTCGACACTCTGATAGACACACTCCTTTCGTTGCTCCCGAATGGAACTCGTCATTCGAGGATGTTACATTCTGACACACTTGGTCGACACAGTGACTTGAGCAGAGCACTGCAGCAGATGTACAGTTGCTTCCACAAGAGGTAAATACAGGGTGGCATCCTCGATTACACAATTCATGGTTGTTTTGACATGCTGCTCTACATTCTTGGACGCTGCATCCCAATAACTGATCACAGCGGCTACAATCGGCCATGCACGCATTCGATTCCTGGCTGCAATCCCTCTCGCAACAAGTAGTGGTGCAGTTCTGATACAGCAGCTCACAATCAGCTGAGCATAAAGTCGAGTTGCAGTCTTGACAGGTGAAGCAGCTTTCCTGGCAAGATGGTAATTCCTGAAAAGAAATAGGAGGAGCAAAAAGATATGTTTGACTTGGAATAATGCTTAATTATCTAGCACTGTTAAGAACCAACCATATTTTTTGTCAAAACTTAGTCATATCTGGATATGATTTATGGAAAGTAAACTGAGATAAACAAAATTTTACACTAATAGAGAATTAAATGAAAGACAGACAACTGACTGGGAAAATAATAAAATCTATGGTTGGAGTGGGATTCAAACCAATGACTTCTTGATAAACCCAGACCAACATTAACAACCAAAACTCCTTGCACATCCGAAAAATTGCCACAAAGTTTCCAACATAAATATTACATATACTAAGGCAATAATCATATTACCTACAGTGGAAAGTTTTCATTTTCAAAATGCAAAAATGAGAAAATTAGGAAAGTCGCTAGAGGTTTAACGAAGAGCGTAAAATTAATGTTGAATATGCAATACACCATTAGGAAACACTGCCAGCAGTCCAGGCGGTATTTCTATACAACTTTTAATATTTAAGAAATGGACAAATGGTGTTGAATGTAATGGAATGTTGTTCCTACCCTGCTGAAAGAACATGTTTCATATCTTAACATTAAATCAATTTCAAAGCTTTTAAGTTTCCATAATCACCTCCTGACATTCGTAATGACATCCGCACGAACAGTTTGCAGGTCTGGGCATGACATCGGTACAGTTATCCTCCTGTATAAGACCCTCTTGGAACGTACAGTTACAATAATCATCGCAGGAGGGGTAAGTATCAGGCAAGGGATCAATCAGGGACCCAGTCATGAAACAACCTCCATCCCTCCTAAAAATCAGGTCAAAAGAACAATGTACAGTTACAATAATCATCGCAGGAGGGGTAAGTATCAGGCAAGGGATCAATCAGGGACCCAGTCATGAAACAACCTCCATCCCTCCTAAAAATCAGGTCAAAAGAACAATGTACAGTTACAATAATCATCGCAGGAGGGGTAAGTATCAGGCAAGGGATCAATCAGGGGCCCAGTCATGAAACAACCTCCATCCCTCCTAAAAATCAGGTCAAAAGAACAATGTACAGTTACAATAATCATCGCAGGAGGGGTAAGTATCAGGCAAGGGATCAATCAGGGACCCAGTCATGAAACAACCTCCATCCCTCCTAAAAATCAGGTCAAAAGAACAATGTACAGTTACAATAATCATCACAGGAGGGGTAAGTATCAGGCAAGGGAGCAACGAGGGACCCAGTCATGAAACAACCATCCCTCCTAAAATACAAGGTCAAAAGAACAATGTACAGTTACAATAATCATCGCAGGAGGGGTAATTATCAGGCAATGGATCAATCAGGGACCCAGTCATGAAACAACCTCCATCCCTCCTAAAAATCAGGTCAAAAGAACAATGTACAGTTACAATAATCATCACAGGAGGGGTAAGTATCAGGCAAGGGAGCAACGAGGGACCCAGTCATGAAACCTCGATCCCTCCTAAAATACAAGGTCAAAAGAACAATGTACAGTTACAATAATCATCACAGGAGGGGTAAGTATTAGGCAAGGGATCAATGAGGGACCCAGTCATGAAACAACCTCAATCCCTCCTAAAAATCAGGTCAAAAGAGTTTGATATGAAACGGCTCCATGGTTTTGTGTCTAATACATAAGCTAAAGAAAGTTCAAAAGGTCTATGTTTTGGAATGGACAATATTTGAATGGAATGTAATATAATTTGTGGAGGAAGTAAACATCTGCAATAAAATATACCAAACTATACAAATACATGATTTTTGTCTCTCAAAAGCTTTTACTGTAATGGAGTGAGTGAGACACAATTGGCAACTGACTGCATCTTGTTATCTGACTTGTTGCATAAACATATTAAAATCAAACATTGACAAATGAGCAAACCCTTAACATAATTCAACTGAGGGAGGGGAGGTAAGGGAGGGGGGTGATAAGGGGAGGGAGGGTGAGCAGAGAAAGAGAGGAGTAACTAAAGTCTCTAAAGTTGGTTGTTTACCCTAGGTAGCAGTGCATATTAAGTGATTAGTTTGAGTTTTCTACTACTTTGAATGTGGCAGTAGCTAAATTTATCCAGTGCATGCAACAGAAATATAATAATGACAAAATTGCCCTCAAATTAGGGATACAATTTATTGCCAAAGAATAGCATTTCCGACACTAATTATTTATTTAGTCAATGCTCATTGTCTATTATCTACTAACACTAGTCTTATTACTGTTCCAAAATGTTGTACTTTCACAAAGTTTCATGATCAAAGAAATTAAGCATAGATTTAAGATGGAAATCGAACAGAAACCAACTTGGTAAAAATATTCAAATTTAATCTTCAATGCATAGTACCTGTTACCGGTCCTGTTGTAAAAACATGCATAAAAGATGTCGTTCCCCTCATCGTAAAGGAAACTGTACATCTTCAGTTTGATATCTAAAGAAGCCAAAAAAAGAAAAAAAAGAAGAAATTATCATTAAACATTTCTTAAATACTTCAGCTGTTAGCAAATCTTGTTTAGAAGTGCTGTTTGATGAGTTCCCAAGCTAACTAAGTAATATTTTAATTTAACCTACAAGTGTAAAATATGTAACTAAATAATATGATCCGATAGTTAACATTAAGGTAGGAATCCGCTAAGGAGAGTAGTAAACAGGTAAGAACTTCTGTATTGCAACAATAAATATTTTGCACATAGGGAAGTTTTGGTGAAGATATTGCTACATGTATCTGATCCTGTTAATGTTTGTTGGGGCCAGTAAATTATTATAAAAAAAAATTATCATTAAACATTTCTTAATTGCTTGAGCTATTAGCAAATCTCATTTAGAAGTGCTGTTTGATGAGTTCCCAAGCTATTCAAGTAATTTTTTAATTCAACCTACCAGTGTAACATATGTAACTAAATAATATGATCCTATAGTTAACATTAAGGAAGGAATCCGCTTAGGAGAGTACTACAGTAGTAAACAGGTAAGAACTTCTGTATTGCAACAATAAATATTTTGCAAATAGGAAAGTTTTGGTGAAGATATTGCTACATGTATCTGATCCTGTTAATGTTTGTTGGGGCCAGTAAATTATTATAAAAAAAAATTATCATTAAACATTTCTTAATTGCTTGAGCTATTAGCAAATCTCATTTAGAAGTGCTTGTTGATGAATTCCCAAGCTAACCAAGTAATTTTTTAATTCAACCTACAAGTGTAAACTATGTAACTACATAAAATGATCCTGCAGTAAACATTTAGGTAGGAATCCGCTTAGGAGAGTACTACAGTAGTAAACAGGTAAGACGTTCTGTATTGCAAAAATAAATGTTTCGCAAAAAGGAAGTTTTGGTGAAGATATTGCTACACGTATCTGATCCTGTTAATGTTTGCTGGGGCCAGTAAATTACTGAAGAAAAAAAAATGATCATTAAACATTTCCTAATTGCTTAAGCTATTAGCAAATCTCGTTTAGAAGTGCTGTTTGATGAGTTCCCAAGCTAACCAAGTAATTTGTTAATTCAACCTACAAGTGTAAAATATGTAACTACATAATATGATCCTACAGTTAACATTAAGTTAGGAATCCGCTTATGAGAGTAGAAAACAGGTTTTAGAGCAAATAAATGTTTTGCAAAAAGGAAAGTTTTGGTGAAGATATTGCTACCTGTATCTGATCCTGTTAATGTTTGTTGGGGCCAGTAAATCATACAAATAAAGTGGGAATCATTTCTAAATGTTTCTCAAAAGAGAGGCTATGTGAAATAAAGAGTCAAATATTAAATGTTGCTTATCAGATGTGCTGGCATTACACACTGATGAATGTAACGTGTTTACTTACAACCCTCAACGAAATGGTCATTAAATTCTAAAGACTATGACAAAGATAATCAAGAAGAGAGTCTTACCATCCCGTTCTGGTCTCATGATTGGAGGTGTTTGCACTGATAGGAGAGAAAAGAAGAATTAAGTTATACATAATACAAATACCAATAGCAGCAACTAGCTCAGTAAATACACTGTTTTATACTTTAGGACTGACTGCCACCTGCATAATTGACTTAAATTTCCTTATGTCAACTTGTCTGTAACATGGCTCACAAATTGTCTGCCTCTTTAGTGCATTTGAGCCAGAGCAATGAATAGCTGTGCAGCGCCAAGAAGAGCAAACATCAGGATGTGTCTTGTCACTAAAAATTAAAGGGTGTGAAGACTTGCGCAAAAAGAAACCTCTTATTCCGTTAATCTGACCTAGTTTCGAATGAGGTGTAACAAAAGTGTTAGACACCACCATCGATCCCAGAAAATACACACACACAGCTTGCTAACATTGGTAATTAGACACTAGTGTACAGTCAGTACATACAGCTGCGGTCAATACCCACAGCACAGTGTACAAACAATACAGCGATGGACATCTCTGGTCCAGCTAAAGATAACAACGTATCAGGTTTCATTACTGTACTGTCTGCATTTTGTAGCGACACGAACAAAACGTCACCTGCAAGCAACGGAAAGTTAACTTTTTCAGATGGCCCACGCGGTTTGGGGCAAGTCTTCAATGCCTTTAATGCTAGAGGGTTTTGCTACTGATTTCTTGATTTTTTTCCCTGATTATAAGTATAGTGAGAATATGGCAACCTTAGAGATAGGTTCGGACAAGTTCTCATTTTTCAGAAGCTGTGTTCTATTTACAGATTCATTTGACTTTTATTTTCTTGTATACTCCTGTAAATTGTATTTGCATTACCACAAATGTTGAAGTAGATAGTAATATATAGTATTTGAGAGGCAAAAACTTATCGTTACCAGGCTTCTGGGGTTAAAACTGAAAAGTGGGCTCATAATATGGTATCAGGGTATATTTAAGTGCTCAAGATTTTGTGTAGCAGTTTTAAAGTCACTGAACTTTGTCTCTTATAAAAATAAAATACTACTGTTCTTGTCATACATCTATGGACTTGCATCTATCAATTTGAACAATTTGCATAGCACTTTGACCACTTTGTATAGCAATTTGGCCATTTTGCTACGCAAATTGACCATTTTGCATAGCAACTCCACCATTTTGCATAGCAAATCGACCATTTTGCATAGCAAATTGACCATTTTGCATAGCAAATTTTTGCGATGTGATACCGGATAAACTATTCGCTATGGTTTACATTTGATATTCTGCTTGCATTACTTGAACCAAATTTTACCTTGAAACTGGACTGTAGTGATCTCTGGGTCATGATAATAAGGGACAATATGATGCTTATAGTGTCCCTCGTGTGGATTATAAAGGTCCCAAGAATAGTAGTCCATCTCTGCAAAGGCCACAAGGTTATAGTCACCAGCTGGAAGGGTCCCTTCAGGGTCTAGTCGCACCAAAAAGTGAAATGAGAACATGTCCATGTTGCGTAGTGTCGGTACCTAGGATCAATTTGGAGAGAGTAATGCGAGGAGATTTAAACAAAAAATGCAGAGATAACACATTTATATTTAAAAAAAAACTTTTTCGTAATACTTATAGGATGGTCCATTTTTTATTATTTGGTGTATGTGTGTGTCTCGCCTGCACACACAAAGCAACAGAGAGCAACGGTTGTACGTTCTTAAGAAAATCAAAAAAGTGCTTAGAATAATAAATAAATAAAAAGAATTACAATTAATGAAAAGAATTATTATACTTTGTAGATTGTCCAGCAGCTCTGTACTGTAAAACTAATGGTGCTCAAGGAAGTTTTTTGTGCCTAAAGTTACAGTTAAAAAGTATAATAACTGTGAATGCTGATGTAACAGGGTCACTAAGACCGCCTCAAAAGGTCTCTGCGGCATAATCTCTTCTTTTGAGTAGGTGGGATGGAGGAGGTGGGTTGGGGGGAGGGGGGTTTTGCTGGAGGGAGGGCAGCATACTTAAACATATGAAGTATGATAGACAGAAATACTCATGCATACCCAGAAAAAGCCAAAAGAGAAAAACCCAAGAATAGGTGAAGAAGTAAATTAACAACAAACTTTAAAAAAGTTAAAATAAAAACCAGTAGGGCGATCGACAAACTTGACAAATATTTTGCTCACATAGAAAGTGATTCCCTGTGTTGAGTCAGTGCTTTTGACCGTGACTGGTTGCATTTCGTTGTATTCGTAATGTGCGTAGGCGTGGTTAGTCAGGTTTAGGAACTGAACGTGAGCCGGTAAGATCCACCAGACCGTGATGTCCCTGGCAGTGACGGTAGAGTTTGGGTGGTGACGAACTTCAGTGTAATATTCGATCAGATCTCTGCAGAATAAATAAATAAAAATTAACAGAAACATCGTGTTTTGGTTAATTCCACTTTTATCACCCGTCGGACGTCTGAGATTTGCCCCTCGACCCTCAGCAACTTACCATAATTGGAACTGGCACCAAATTTTTTCAAAGGTATACAATCCTGGTAATTCTAACTCTCCGAAATTATTTTGAGACCTTAGAAGTTTGTTATGTTAGAGAATTAAAATGGGAGTGGTGAGAAAAATGTGTAATGTTAAAGGTATATATAGTCAAATACAGGTTGAAATTGGAAGTATTGCAGTAACCATTATTTGACTTTCTAGCATATTTGAAGCCAATACTAAGCGATGCTTCCAATCCAGTAACTGAAATCATAGTAAACATAAATCTACTTCACAGAGTGCCTTAATAGTCATTAAGAAAGTTGTCACTTGGGAACCGACGCATTGCTAGGGAATTATATAGCCTCTAGACTCTAGAATAGTTGGCGTCGTCAAGTAACCAGTGCCTTGCTAGGGAATTATATAACCTCTAAAGAAAAACTCAATAGGGGAAGGGAGGGGAGGGTGTTGTGTAACATATTGAAACAAGTTACATTAGGTAATGACTTATGAAGTATGTCACCTCTACCAACAATGTTATCAATGTCTAACAGCAAAATCAGATGTCCAGAGGGTGGGGATGGATGTTAGCTTATAAGAACATCCAATGAACCACTGTGATAGGACCAGATCTATGCTATCCAACCCATAGTCACTGGCAATACATTTAAAAAGGTTCTAGTTCTTAATGACTATGCCAAAGTGTTAGGGTTTGGGGGTGGAAAAACCTGATCAAGACGGTTCTTAAAGACTATATCCTCAATGTTGGTTATAAAGCATATCAGCCACCCCCACCCCCCCCAACACCCCCTACCCTATTTAACTCTTTTGCTATCCATGTCCAACCACAGATGTAGACCTCCAGCTCAAAGGCAAATAGGAATAAAGAGAATACCAGCAAAACATTCCACCTTGAAATATCACATAACACTGTGTTAGTAATTAACATAATATATACCCTGGTCTGTATCCTGAGAGCTCTGCAGCTACCCAAACAGTCATGAGCAGGTTAACCTTACCAGCCTGACGAGGAGGAGAAGAAGAGAGACATTAAAGAACTGAAAGAAGAAACAGAGATAATTAAATATATAAGAGATCTGTAAAATAAACATCAAGTCTCTTGATAGACGAATTAGCTTTCTTTGGAGCTCCAACAGCTCTCTGGAATGTTAATGTGTTGTTTGGGGGATGGGGGATGGGGGGAGGGAAATGGAAGTTCTGCAAAGATGCAGTCCCATGGCATGGTACAAAATAATGGTGATGCAAAATAGAAAATGTAGTGACAAGTGACCAAAACATAATGAGGAAGTAAGTAGGCGTTGAGAAGAGCATAGAATGGCAACATTACAAACTTTTGTCTTTATTGGGTAAAATTGTGTGTAATTTTATTGCATCTGGGACTTTCGTAAAGAACAGTTTTGTACAGAGATGTCAATGGACCAATATGGGCTGTATTCACGCCAGTGAGTGAATTCTCTGCCTCCCCCACCCAACACCACCCATCCCATCTCTTAAATGTTTCAGTGCCAAATAAATCTGCCTAAATTCTCTCAAATGACAAATCATTTTGACATTTAAACCCAAAGGCCCCTCCCCCTCCAACCCCTTCCTCACCATGTCTTGAAAAGAAGAACTATCAAGTTTTTGGCAATGACAGATAGAATAAGGACTTAATTCATTTAAGGGCTACTAGGATTAGTTCCTTAAAGGGTGTTCCTTATTATAGGCGGTTACAACTCTTGAATCTCACCACACTGGAGCTTAGGAGGTTACCTGGTGACCTGATTAAGGTTTTCAAGATTGTGTATGGTTTTGACAATTTATCCTTCACTGACTTTTTCATGTTTGCTAATAGTAGTTTTACCAGAGGTCATTGTCTTAAGCTCCAAAAGGCACAAAGTAGGATTAATATTTTTTTCTCATAGGGTTGTGAATGAGTGAAACGGTTTGCCTGAGAAAGTTGTACTTGCAAGTAGTGAGAATGGGTTTCAGAATGCTTTGGACAAGCACTTTAAGCATTGTAATTGGGTCTGAGTGTTTGTGTCTTCAGTTTTTTTTTCTCTCCTATAGGGTCCTTGATGGGGACTTGAGTGTCCCTCCTGATCCTTTTTTTCTACTAAACTAAACTAAACTAAACTGAATGTATACTGTCTGACATACCTCAAGTCTAAACGGTGCAAATGGAATGAGTGTCGGCCTCCTCTCTGGTCCATGGGTGTATGAGACGAGAGGATGGATCAGTTCAGTGATGCCTTTAGTATCCAGAGGACTCACTTGTAACTCAAACTCCCAGGTTATTATGTCCTGCATTGGAGAGACAGACACAATTTTGGTCGATGTCTTGAAAATGTGGATAATCTGCCAGAGTGTTTGGTTTTTGCATGTGGTTAATACTGAATATAAAATGACTCAAAGACCAAATGCTACTAATCCAGCCAATTTGATGGAACTCTCAGTGTATGCTAAATATCAGGCCTTGATACAAGCTTAGAGTGAGATATTTTGTATTCACAGCCGTACGCGAAGTCTATAAAAAATCCTGTGTATTGTATCAAGGCCAAGCTTAGAGTGAGATCCGATCGAGTCTGACCAATGTGCCGCACTGACGTCACGTCTCGACCTAAGTCAGTGTTAGATTCAAATTTACTGGCAGGACGGGCCAACATTTCAAGCACTCAATCACAGAAACTAAAATTCATCAAAGGGCAAGGCTTAGGGCGATACAAAGACAAAAAATGATATGACCGAAGGACTGGATCCCATTTTTACTAAACAATTCCTGTTAATCCTTTATTTTATCTCCACCGATTAATATTACTCAAATCACTGTATTAACGAAACAAGACTGAGATTACCTCATCGGGGTCGTACAACCCAACAAACCAGTCGCAGGTCTGTTCAACGAGGGACGTCTCTAGTACCCCAGACATGAGAATGAAGTCCTCGCTACCGCAGGTTTGAGTACCATCACCTAACAGGGGAATTAAGGAAACATCGCTGTAATAGATTGCGTGATATTTCCTAAAATAAATAATTATTTGTGTCGCTTTCACCCTTGATCCATATATCTCTTACACATGTTTGTATAACCATGGATGTGCCCAGGATTTCATGAGTGCCAGGTATACTGATCGCCGTCCTGGGGGAGGGGTCTAAGGGGAGGGGTCTAAGATTTTTGAAGGTGCTTAGATGCCAAATGCTGTCACTTGTGTAGCTTTTTAAGCACATACACAAGTACTAGTTTGGCTAACAATTTACTTTTTTAAATTTTTTTTTAGTGAAATATATTACGAACCTGGTAAAAGTAATTAGTTTGTTTCAAAGAGATTTTACAAGGGACCGATTGAGAGCTGTAAGTAATGTTTCTCGCATGCATAACTGATGCATTATTAGTCTGTATGATTTTGGCATAGGCTAGGCCCAATTCATGTTGAATACTGTATATTGTTAGGAATGTCGGGATTTTAGATGAAAATAGTGCTGGGCGGGATTCACGATTTTTAAGACAGTGCTGGGCGGTAATTTTTAGTGCTGGGCGGGGCTGTCAGCGTGGGCACATCCCTGTATAACACTCACTATGATGAATATAAAAAGCTGTGACTAAACCATTTGACCATTAAATGTTAATTAGTTAGTTGCTGCCCTCATTAGTAAGCCCATGCAGTGGATTTGGTGTCCCAAACAGTTAACATGATTATGATTATGCTTTGTATAACTTGATACAGATCCAAAATTGTATCTTATAAAAATGAAATCAAGTCCTTACATTGATTAAATATTACCTATAATAGCTTTTACAGATGAAGTGTTACGAGTCGATAGTCAACCTTGTAAAATTTTGAGGTACAACTAATATTCGCATTACCTGCTATTATAATGATATAACTTGAATTGTATGTCAGAGTCAGGGGTGTAGCCAGTATGTAGCACTGTATGCCTGGGCCTACACTTTTTTTTGGCCACGTTATCTTTTTTTAAAACACCCAAAATTCAAATCCATATATATGCTGGGCTAGTTAGGGTCCCTAACCCTAACCCATCCACAGAGACTTTGCAACTGACGTTGATGCTGTGCTGAAGAAATTTGTGATAGCAATCGTCGGATAGCTCTCACCTTCTCTTATTAGGCTAACTTAAACATTTACTAGCTACAGTTGTTTCAAAGATAATTACTGGCTATATTTGTATCAAAGACATTTCTGGCCTATCTTTGTATCTACAAGTATCAGAAGTTGAAAAGTACTCTGAACATGTACCTTGCTAATTTTATATACATTATGTAGTATTGAATTACGTACTATTTTAACTTGTTTGTTTTTTGGGTTTAAAAGTGATATTGAATGAGGTGTCTCAAGTTAGCAAGAGGCCAGGGAACAAGAATGAACACTCGGGAAGGGCCGTTTCAGGCCATCTGGGGGGTTTGTAAAACCAAAAGGTTTCTTGTACGCTCCGCTCAGATAGTCATGCCTACAACTTTGAAAATCCTGGCTCGCCCCTGAAAGTTCATGACAAGACTCTTAATTGTCTTAAAATCACCAAACTAACCAGAGCAAGGAACGCCACACATTGACAATGGTATATCCTTCTCCTGTAACACCAACACCGTGACTTGACGCCATCTTGTTATATCCTCGGAACAGTTTGACGGATATAGGAATTCGGTCGGCTGGACTTCCTCCCACGAGCAGGTCGGGAAGATGTATTCCTCGTAAATTGAATGGAAGATGGATGAACAATTTTGTTGATAGCAAAGATGAAGACAAGATTTAACTGCATCTGTGCAGACAAGAGAAAGAAAAAAACGGATAAATAAGAAAATACCTTGCAAAAGTCAAGATAATCATAATCTGCTACACCATCTGAACAAAGTTCAAGAGATTACCAAAGAAGGAATGCTGTAAGGAAACACACAGATGTAAACATACCCTGTTTCATTACATAAACACTTTTTTGGCCGTTACAGTGAAAGTAAATGATCTAACAGATTATACCTGACAGGTTATATACACTCTGCATGCCATACAGACTTGGGTACAGTGAAAGTAAACCTAACAGGTTATACCTGACAGGTTATATACTGTACACTCTGCATGCCATACAGACTTGGGTACAGTGATAGCAAACAGGTTATACCTGACAGGTTATATACACTCTACATGCCATACAGACTTGGGTACAGTGAAGGTAAACCTAACAGGTTATACCTGACAGGTTATATACTGTACACTCTGCATGCCATACAGACTTGGGTACAGTGATAGCAAACAGGTTATACCTGACAGGTTATATACACTCTACATGCCATACAGACTTGGGTACAGTGAAAGTAAACCTAACAGGTTATACCTGACAGGTTATATACTGTACACTCTGCATGCCATACAGACTTGGGTACAGTGATAGCAAACAGGTTATACCTGACAGGTTATATACACTCTACATGCCATACAGACTTGGGTACAGTGAAGGTAAACCTAACAGGTTATACCTGACAGGTTATATACACTTTGCATGCCATACAGACTGGGGTACTGTGATAGTTAACCTAACAGGTTATACCTGACAGGTTATATACTGTACACTCTGCATGCCATACAGACTTGGGTACAGTGATAGCAAACAGGTTATACCTGACAGGTTATATACACTCTACATGCCATACAGACTTGGGTACAGTGATAGCAAACCTATAACAGGTTATACCTGACAGGTTATATGCACTCTAACATGCCATACAGACTTGGATATGGTGATAGTCAACCTTACAGATTACCTGACAGGTATAGACACTCTACATGCACTAACCTTCTGAACAGCCATCTTTGGCTTCACCGTTCACATGGTGACAATCCCAGAATATGGCATACATACAGGTTGAGCAGTTATCCCATAGCACGTCTCTGCAGTCTTCAACATACACATCAGTAGTGGTAGGTTTCTTCATGGTACAGGTGTCACTTTGATTGTAACATCTGTCTTCACTCAGGACCGAGCATGCTTCCTCTGTCTTTCCCAGACAAGATGTGAATCGATGCTCAATGCAGTCTTGATCAGATGCGTAGCCTTCCGTCGACCAATCGGTGCAGTTTGCCATCGCCATGGTGTTACAACTTTCGTTTCGGTACGCTGTACAGTTTTCGTATTTATTCCTGCGACATTCGACATGAGATCGGTTTTGACAGATCGAGATGGAGTTCAAACGATACGCTTCCTGAGCTTCTTCCAGACAAGACGTGTGGATGGAGCCATTGGCCGCTTGAAGATCACATGACAATTTGCCGTAATCGTTGCAAGTCGCAAACATGACACCTTGACACTCCTGCGACTCCTCTATAATACAGGCCATATCCGAAGAGCCATTGCACTTCTCAACAGCTATCTGATCACAATTGATTCCATTCATAAAGTTTCCCAAGCAGAGGGAATACATCTTGTTCTGGCACCCTTGACTTTTCTCTGTCGCACATTCTCGGTACGCTTCATCATCGAAGCATGTTGCAGTGACTGTCTGGTTGGTCCAGGTGACTCCAGTCTTGTTACAGTCCACCCAAACAGTCTCTATGTAAGGTTCATCGACGGTAACGTTCACATAAACATGGAAGGTTCCTGCAGTGTCTTCGTACTGCTGATACGTGGTGAAGTCACCGCAGAAGCAATCCGTCCCGTTCTTGGTGCCTGATACAAAGAGACCTTCGGCCCTAGAGAAACCATGACGGGAAAGTGACAACGTCAGCAAGTAAACAATTATAATGATAAGAAATATATAAGATAATGATGAGTAGTCCAGTTTATTTGTTAGATTTTGTAAAGATGAAAACTAAATGTTATTTACTGGGACAAATTCCAGAATAACATTTAATTGCAAGTTACATACTGATATGCTATCATACTTATGAAAGTACTGTGTTTTCCACCAAAATAGGTAATTTTAAATATTATTAATTTAATGTTAGATGACTACCACTTATCTGCACGATTCTTCATACGCAAAAAAAATGACTAAACATTTAAACAAGGCTGTAAACAAGCTTCATGGTCAGCTTTTCACCTGCTGCAGATGTTATTCAACAGAGAAACAATGTCCCCCATCACAGTTCCCTTTCTTTATTCAGACAGGAGAGGAAATAATATTGAACTTTTTCCGAAACTCCAACTTTAAGAAACCGTAAGATGTATATAGTTTTTAAAATTTACCTGCATAGGTGATAACAAAGCTGGTTGGTCATTGCTCCACTGAAGTTGTAGTTGATTGGGTGGTTTTCAGTTGCCATAGTGATGGGAAAGTAATGCTCAGAATCGTTATAGCAGCCAAACATTAATGGATTTTCATAGAGTGTGGAGTTGGTTTCTGTACATGAGGGCTCTGAGGGGTAGGGCTGCGTGTCTCCTAGCATTGATTTGAACTTTCTCTGGATTGTTCCATTGAAAGGCTGGGGGGTAAAATAATTCAGAGAGGAAAATGATATAAGGTTACACAGCCTGATACATACATATAGCTTATGATGTGTATATTACTAGAAATGTATGAAAGGTATTATCTCACATGACACAATTGTGTATTACCAGTGCTCTGGTAGAGTGGAGATGAGGTGGTGGTATTGGGAGCAATGAAACCTAACGTCTTGGAGATTGTGGATTTGATCCCCGGCCGGCCAAAGTCAGGTTGGCATTTCATAGAAGAGAAATGCAGTTTTACCATGTGATATGGTCTTTCAAATTGTGAAAAGTCCCAAATGAGTTAAAAGTGTAAATTGAATAATGCCCTAATGTCAAGTGAAAGTAATACTAGCCATGTGTCATATACCAATGAATGTTACCAGTCATGTGGCTTCTACCACATGACATGTAGCTGCTCAGCGTCATAAAAACAGCAATGACAACAGGGGCTATTATGCTGAAGACGATCACGATAGACAAAGTGTGTGGAGGTGTAACCAAAATGACTTCTCAATATTTCATTTCATTTCACAGCTTGTACTCATTTTTTCATTCAACCTTAACATGTTACATGTGTTCCCTCATCCTTAAACTTCTCCTCAATGCTCCACAGTGACATGTCCCAAATCATCAAAGAAACACTTTCACCCTCACTGATGCCAACATATATCCACTGGTTACTTAAACTCACCCTCACCCTCATGCTCACCTCACATGTAACACCTCTCCTCAATGCTCCTCACTGATGCCAACATATATCCACTGGTTATTTAAACTCACCCTCACCCTGATGCTCACCTCATATGTTACACCTCTCCTCAATGCTCCTCACTGATGCCAACATATATCCACTGGTTATTTAAACTCACCCTCACCCTGATGCTCACCTCACATGTTACACCTCTCCTAAATGCTCCTCACTGATGCCAACATATATCCACTGGTTATTTAAACTCACCCTCTGTTTATCGATAACGTTCGGTGAGCTGTAGATCCCTGGAGATGAGATGTACACGTAAGATCTCCCATCCAGGTCGGTTGTTTCTTTGATTTCTGCTTCTGAGATTGACACTCGACTGCCCTGGAACATGAGACTTCCATGATGGAACAGAAATCCTGAGCCTTATTGTGATCAATTCAAAACAGAACACAAAGAAAAGAAGATAGTAGAATTGTTGGAAGGAAATTGCGATACAGTTGTCATTTAATTTGGCGCAAGAGCAAATAAAATCATAAAAAAACTTAATCAAGTCTTTACCTGTGATCATGCTAATATTGTCAAACAAAATTGTATTTTGTTTATTATTATTATTTCATGTATTATTTCCTCTTTATCTCAACCACCACCTGCATCCGTCTGTATCCTACTGTTGACAGAATATTGCCAATTAAAGTTAATTAACATTTTTAATTGGCTGCTATTATGATGATTGCTTTGTTTTTCACCAAGTCCTTAGTACAAAACACTTGGATTTCTGGATGACAATGATCGTGTGCAATAACAGTAGTTTTAAACAGTGTCCAAAATAGATTAGATAAAGCAGCTTTCAAAATCCCACTTCTCAACGATGCCAATCAACACCAAACAATAAATATTATCTATGTAGACCAGCATTACCTACTGTGTGAAATAAAAAGCACAAGCAATTATGTCCAATAAGCAGCCTGACTGCAGAAAGCTGCAGCCCCTCAGCAGTGTCCCAATTTTAACACTACCTTAATTCTAGCACTCCCCCTTTTTATCGAATCAAATGAAAACTGTCACCAGTGGCGGAGCTAGGGGTATTGGTCAAGGGGGGCAAGAATGGTCTGTAGGGGCACTTTTGACACTATCTATGCGGAGCGCCACCACAGGTTGGCGCTGAGCGTACAAAAAAATTTTGAGTAAAGATACTCCCTAGATCGCCAGAAACGACCCTTTCCGGGCCTTGCTAATTTGCAGATAAACGAAGAATAAATAGCTGTTAGAACATTTTGTCAGAAAATTACACCAACAAAATGTGAAAAATGTCAATGAACGCAATAAAAAAGTCAATAATTGCGAATAAGTAAAAAGGAGTAAAAACTGAAAAGGGCGCCAGCAGTCCA
The DNA here is from genome assembly GCF_037975245.1 of Apostichopus japonicus. NCBI lineage: Eukaryota > Metazoa > Echinodermata > Holothuroidea > Aspidochirotida > Stichopodidae > Apostichopus > Apostichopus japonicus. Next base: position 25,794,520 of record NC_092569.1, on the reverse strand, counting down.
TTCGAGTTCGTTAGGGGGGGGCATCCGCCCCCCTCCTGACTGTATGGACGCTCCCCGCCACTGACTGTCACCTTCCCTTACACCAGAGACTTTTCTTGTTGTAGAGGTTTCAACCAATGAAGATGGTTTGACTGGAAGATGACCAAAAAGAACGCCTACCTTCCTTTTTTCCCTCAAAACACGGTTTATACGGTATTCATGATTGTTCTTACACAATTGGCTGTGGTTAACCTTAAGCATACCTGACGCATCGGTACTCATTTTTAGACCTAAACTTATTAGAACAGATTAAGGTACAAATAAATTAAACTTTTCTGTGTAATATTATGTCATTTCCAAATGATGCAATTTTTTATGGAATAATTTAACTTTGAATTTGACATTTCATATCAATATTACAAATAAAGTGAATCTAGTCTGGAAAAAACCATCCATGGAATTAACATATTTTTTGGGGATAACATGTAAATAAAGCATTCCAAAGATTAATTAAATTGATAGTCAGTTGGCACACAGTCTGACACTTAAATGGAAAGAAAAATATTCCACACCATCAGTTTGAAAAGCCCAGCTGAATAGGATCTTTCTGATTATATTAACCGTTCAAGATATGGTTGATTAAATTGGCACCTTGCAATTTGGCTGGCTAAACCTTCGATTTTCACCTGGAGTTGATCACAGAAGGTGGTCAGTGATGTCAAATATTCTTCAAAAGCTAATGCTGTGCCCCTTTTTTTGTCTTCTTGTAGATTTATCCTAAAAAAACCTGATAAATCTGAAATGTTTTCTTAGCTGTCTCGTTTCTCTGTATTAAGAATTTTACAAAAATGCAACTTTGTCTTACTGTGGCAATATTATTTTCTTGTGTAAATAAATGAGTTAATTTAATACAGAGAGAAACAGAGACATTTGCAATGGAATTGCTGCGATGACATCATCCATGACATCGTTGTTGCCAGATGCATTAATAAAAATACCTCCAAATTTGAAACATTTCTATCTTTGTCATGCGACACTCTATGAAGCCGTAGGTCTGAAGTTCAGACTGAGAACAATTTACAGCATTTCATTAAACTTCATTAAATTTTTTAAACAGACAAATTCATCCACCGTTATATCCCCCTTGATGAAACATTAGTTTTACCTTCAGGTAAGGCTAATACGATGTTCAAGTCAGTCAGAATCTTTGGGATGACAAACTTCAACTGGAATCTGACTGAATTCTCTTGACCCAGGTTTGCTGTAACCGTGTGATTCTGGTTGGATGAGGAGTAGATCCTAAGGACAAATCAAACCAGATATTAGGATCAGATCATGTCAGAATAAAACCAAATTCATTGACTTATTTAAAATTAAAATTAAAGAAATGGTCACTCTGGCAACTAACGGCCTGTTAGAAATGATCCGTTTTAGTTACATTGTATTTTTTCCATCCAAAATGTTCATAATGGCTGAATAACTGAAAAAAATTTGAATGGGTTGACAAAGATATTATGCTTCCATCAACAGCCATTCCCCCCCCCCCCCTTCCCATCCCATCTCCACCACACCCATCCCAATTGTTTTACAACAAGGTTTGCATAAGTCAGTTGTAATCAGCTGCATTTGAACACAAAATGCTAGCAGAAATTGTACAAGTTATTGGGAAGATGCCAAGCAAGTCAAGACTGGGCAGTGGTCCAAGTGTCCACAACCACTGACCATCTTGAGCTGCAGCCAATATTCTATGAAAGTTACACGAAGAACAATAGGTTCATTCAGAGTTCGTTCCATTGTCTTATAAGACCTTGCCAAATCTACATTGATATACTTTGTAAATCTAGGAAGAGACTTAATGTTAGATGCCAAATCTTTAACTTGTAAACTTCCTTTTGAATTTTAAATCTGGTGGCCTTAAACAATGGGCAGGAATCTACACTGGGGGAGGGAATGGGGGAAAGGATGGGGGTGTCATCTCATCCCCTATGCCTCAACCTGGATACCGGCCAGATTTTAATGACCATCACCTGAAATCTATCTTGGATGACCTTCCTGAAGTTGGCATCATGTAGAATTCAGCACTGGGAGTTGGTGCATGGAAGAGAAAGTTGTTGTCACCATCAAACTCATAAAATCTGGAATTGGTGTTGCTTTCGGTTTTGATGCCGTAGGGCTTTGCCGAGTAGTAGGTCAGGGAAGCCTAGAGAGGAAGAATGCATGGATTGAAACTGAGGAAGCTATAAATAATATTATATAATAACAGTAATATTACCCTATAACATGTGACCTAGACAGCATTATTCATAAAATTAATCTAATAATTCATGTAAATTACAGTCACCTCTATGGCAAACAGTGCATGATAAGATAAAGCCTTGCAAATTGAAATACTACTTGACTATTGGTCCTGCAGCCAGCATGTGTCAAATAATAGCAGCACTTGACCTAATAGCTTTCGCACCATGTCTTAAAGCTGTAATTTGCACTGGTCTATGGCAAACAGTGCATGATAAGATAAAGCCTTGCAAATTGAAATACTACTTGACTATTGGTCCTGCAGCCAGCATGTGTCAAATAATAGCAGCACTTGACCTAATAGCTTTCGCACCATGTCTTAAAGCTGTAATTTGCACTGGTCGTAAAATGTCTGTCGATTTGATCATACACGGCAAGAGTTTATGTTTTTCACAAATACAATTGATGGAAATTATTTATTATGCATATATGTTATGTAGCAATTTGAAAGTTTTTTATTTTTTTCTGATAATATCATCTGGTACAGTTTGTAAAGAAAACTGCCATACATCTATCGCAAAAATTTATCCCTGGGATTGGGATGCTCCACCCCTACAATTACAAATTATCCTAGTTTACTTTTGATGAAGTCACTTGATCTTAAATGACCAACATAACATGACATCCCATCAAACAGGCAAACTATTTTCAAAGGTTATGTGACCCATCTCGTGGTTAAAGAAAGAACGAAAATCAGTCTATGTATGACATCACAGATTATCATGAAATGCAAATCATACCACATTAAGTGAGTATTAAAAGGGCAATATTTTACCTCTTAACAACAGAAGCAGCAGCTATGAAACTGGAATTTAGATCAATGTGTCACCTTTCTTAAACTCTGTACTTTTTATTTTTTTTAATTTTATTTTAATTTGTAAATTTTTTGGTTGAAATTTTTGTAACTCTGTAGTTAATGTAACTGTCTTTAATACATATTATTTGACCACTCTACCTGATCAGACCGTGTAATTTTTCTTTGCTATATCTCACATTATTGCCACTTTATAGTTAAGATGATCATAAATTTCTCCCTATACTAATTCCAGCTCGACAAATCACACTTTTCGTCGACCTGCATTTTCTCTGCTGGTGAAGTCTTACGTTGGCTGACCAGGAGTCCCCGGCTCTGAGTAGTATAGACGGATCTATTCTGAAAGGAACGGCGAACCGTTCGCACGACTGGAGGTGGTTAAAGCGTTGGATGTAGAGCATGAAGGATCGGTCGGAGGGTTGCGTTAATGACGGCATGGAGAGAGTGCTGATATAGTCAGGGGCGAATGGATGACTGATAAAATGAGCGTTGGGAAGGAGGGACGATGGTAGATCGGAATGGACGACGATGATAACGTCAAAAGCATTCCCTGAGAGGATAGAGAGGGGAAAGAAGAAGAGGCAGAGACATGCAGTATTTATGAGATGGTTTGAGACAGTGGTCCGCAAACTAATTGTACTGTTGGTCCACAAGCTAGAAGTCTCTATAAGGATTGAGCCCGCTTCCTGTCAGATCCCTAACATTAGGAATATGATGCTCAGAAACGCATGAAAAAAATGGACATCAGCAAGCACTGAAACACTGAAGATCAATTTTTAGACAAATGGAAAATTCCCACAAATCACCTAATTTTTGTTATTATTTTATAGCCCCCTTTTTTGTGTGGCATCCTATAGTTTGCGGACCAATCTGTTTAAAGGAAACATGATTATTGTTAGAGCTGGTTAATATAGTTTGAAAATAATGATTGCTCTTGTCAGATGGCTGTTAATCTCCAGTTAAAATATTATCAAAACCTTACATCATAGTTAGAAACAAATGAAGGGAATCAAAGCCAGCCTTACCTGAATTTTATAGGACTATAGAGTGATGCCTTCAGGAGCATTGCTTAATGGTACCTAATTCAATGACACCTGCATACTTTAGTTTGCATTGATTTATGGTAGTCAATGACACCTGCATGCTTCAGTTTGCATTGCTTTATGGTATCAAATGCAATGACACCTGCATGCTTTAGTTTGCATTGCTTTATGGTACCAAATTCAATGACACCTGCATGCTTTAGTTTGCGTTGCTTCATGGTACCAAATTCAATGACACCTGCATGCTTTAGTTTGCATTGCTTTATGGTACCAAATTCAATGACACCTGCATGCTTTAGTTTGCATTGCTTTATGATACAAAATTGAATGACACCTGCATGCTTTAGTTTGCGTTGCTTTATGGTACCAAATTCAATGACACCTGCATGCTTTAGTTTGCATTGCTTTATGGTACCTAATTCAATGACACCTGCATGCTTTAGTTTGCGTTGCTTTATGGTACCTAATTCAATGACACATGCATGCTTTAGTTTGCATTGCTTTATGGTACCTAATTCAATGACACCTGCATGCTTTAGTTTGCATTGCTTTATGGTATGCAAATTCAATGACACCTGCATGCTTTAGTTTGCATTGCTTTATGGTACCTAATTCAATGACACCTGCATGCTTTAGTTTGCATTGCTTTATGGTACCAAAGTCAATAACAACTGTATGCATTAGTTTGGACACTTGTGAACAGTTTGTCAGAACTTAATAAATGCTAGGCAAGTAATGTATATATTTATAAGAAAATGCCACAAAGAGTGTTGTAACTATGGTGATGTCTTGTGCCATTTGATCAAAACCATGGTTATTCCTTTTCACTATGTTATATATGCAAACTGTGTTAAGGAAGCAATCTGTTAAATGAGCACTAAAAGATAAGAATTTAATAATACCATAATTATCAATTTAATTATCTCCAAATTTCTAGGGCAAGTATGTTGTTTAATTTCAGGTGTTTGCCACTGACAAAATGCACAAAATCCCCAGGCCAGTTTTTAAGGGTTGCCAAGTGGTCAATAACGGCCAAATTTCTTTGAAGAAACAGAAATAAGTATCTTATAACTTAAAGCAGCATTGTACGTTTGGTCGCCGTTTTCCACTCTTTTGACATATCCATAATTTTTTTTACGTATATCAATCACAAAACAGCAAACTAGGATATAAGCCAAGTTTTTCCCTGCCAACAACATTAATCGGCGAGTAATTAAGGACATTTGAAGATAATGAGAAAAGTGTCCACCGACAAATTCCACATTTAAAATTAATTACATACAGTTCCCCCAAACCCACTAGTTTGAATTCAACCAATCAGAGATGCAGACTTTGACTTTGCGTTGGTACAACTAGGGAGTTGTTATGGAACTCCCTGGTACAACTGCCATATAGACTGTACACAGATCAAGCATGGTATTGTATTACGTATTGGTCAATGACGTTCGTAGTGTTTAAATGTTCATATTACGGGCGAGGTTTATTGGGATCCCAACGGAAAATATCTTCGAGAAAAACAAAGTTGAAGTTGTAAATTTTTCGACTTTTTTGCCACCATTTGAAGTAAGATTCAAATAGATAAGCTAGTTATGTATGTCGTTATGGCATCGTGGAGTCAGTGAGGTTGAGAAAATTCATAGAAAAGGATGCAAAATGCTGCTTTAAGCATCAGACCATAGCATGATCCAGTTGTTTTCTCTTTCAAACTGTGTCAACTATGTGTGTGTTTTGGGGGGGTTTTAAGCTTCAAAGTTCATACCTGTGAAGTCTGGATGATGGGTCGCAGTCAAACCAAACGTGATGACATCCCCAGATGTCCGACCCACCGCCGAGCAACCAACTCCCTCGTGAGAAACAAAGCCGGCATAACAAAGACATCTGTTAACAAACAAGGATCATCATAGGATAAATTAATATAAAATATTTGCCTGAGAGTTGTGTTTGAAACAAAGCAAATATGCATTAAACATATTTCCCAAAACCTGGTTATTATAGTTGTCAGAATTATGGAGGTTGCTTTAATATTGACAATGGAATTACTATGAAGATGAAGGTTTGGTGTATGGTTAGTGTCCACTCCACAATCATTAGGTACCAGGATAAAATCCTAACAAGGAACCAGATTCTCTTGACCTATTTCAAAATTGCTGCTTTACAGTGCTGTTAAGTGGCTTCTTCGGTGGTTTTGGTATTTCTGTTGAGTTGGGATTTTGGTTCTGTTCTTTCAATAGTTTCAAAACATATTGGTTCTGCATATCTGCACCGCAGTGGTGATGTCAGTAGACTTGTAATGTGAAATGAACTGTTTAAAGGATTGGTTCAGTTGTCATACATGTTTATGTTATATGAAAGAGGACAATAAAAGAAGCACAATGGTGAAAAAACTGTTCAAAATATCTTTTTTGGTTAAAGAGATATTCAAGGGTAAAGTTTTATCAGATTGTGTAGAAACTGCTGAAATCTGACTAGCTGTGATGTCTTTGTTTTTTTCTCTAAATATTTTGTGAGATGTCATGACTTTCAACCAAAAGATATGTCAGGAGATCTCATATTTGTCAAAGGAGGGAATTGGGATTACACATCTGAAGAATTTTTTAATACATTATTTTCAAATGTGTTAACAAATGTAAATAATTTTTAAAGAAATATATTCACAAATGTGAAGGAAGTGAGGATGTGACGTCACACCCTCACAGTAAGTCTTTCTACAACAGTCGTTTTTAAAGAAATTTTGGTATCTTCAAAGTGTCATATCTCCTTAACAGAGCATGCTATCATGGTAGTTTCTTCACTGTTCTTTTTGTCTTTTTGTGCTCTTTCATACAAAATAGACATGTCAAACACCTGAACCAATCCTTTAATCTGACAGAAGGATGTTCATTGATCATTTAATGTCTTCAAAACCGCAGGAAACTCACTAACTTTTTTTTTTCTGACTTTAACTTTATCTTTCATAACTATCGTTATACAAATTTTACTTTGTACCTTTCAACCTTAACTTGGTGAAAAGTTTGTATAACGATAGCAACCAAGCTTTGGTAGTAACTCACTTTTCTCTCAGAAATTGCAGATAATAAGCAAACCACTGCTAAATTAATGTAACATTACAGTATCCAAGTTTACTCTTTTTTTCACACCAGTAAATTTGGGAGTATGCCAACCCCCTACCTTATCTCGATCAGTCAGGGTAATTTATAATTCGCCGCTTCATTGATCAGCCCCAAGTTTGAAATCCTGTGCAGGACACTGGCCGAGCCCATAATTATGCAACACTTACTCCACCGATGAACAGGCCCCTATATCATCGACGTCCGTCCGGCAGCTTTTGCCGATGTCACATGACGTGGACTCGCAACAGTCATTGGCTTGGCAGGTATAGGCAGCATCACTGGTGATTTGATCGGCTAAAAACTGATGATCCAAGATCTGAGAATTGACAGAAATGGCATCAGCATACGTTATGAGGAGAGTTTCAAGTCAAGTCGAATAACGGAAGCTACCTGAAGGATATTATCATTTACAGCATTATCATGGTGCGGGAGAGAGGGGGGCGGGGGCGCGGAGACTTCAAATTCTACATCGACAGACTAATTGTACTAAATTTTTAAGTTTAGAGTACATTGCAGTGCAGATTTACAAAATTTTCAACTCCATGTTAAAAATAATAATCATTATACATGTAATCTGTCCCCACCTCCTTCCTAGAGTGAGTCATTTCTACTGAGGTTTGGGGGGGGGGCAGGGAGGGGGGAGGTGGTGGTATGGTTATTTCCTATGATGATATATATAACTTGATTGATGATACCAGAACTAGTGGGTCACTCAGTGGAGAGAGATGAAGAAAGAAAGGGCTGTCTGATGTTGGGAATGTTGTAAGTAGATCTTATTGTGCAATCCTATGAGCTGTACACCACACTGTCATAATTTCTGATAAGAACACGGACAATTGCAACAAACAATTCTACATATCCGTGGGAGTATAGTATCGGACATATCCATTTTAAAGGCAGATGAGGCAAGTGCCTAGGATGTTCAAAGGTCAAGTGCTCAAAGATCAGGTGGCCTTCGGAAACACTTCCCAGGGGTGTACACCAGCATTTCATCTTGTTTGGGGGAGAGGGGGGGGGTTGTCCGGGTGGGGGAGGTGGAAGCAAGCAAGCATATTCGTTAATTCCCCGAAGTTTTTAACCTAAAATTGTATGACAGTACGAATAATGCAACTTTCTGAGTTTGGCTACTGTTTTTCTGGCAATTTTACTCAAAATTTTACCAGATGTTCATCATAGCGGACAAATGTCCAGACTGTTCTGACAATCCACATAATTTAGCCAGCATTAATATAAATGAGTCCGTTTTGTAATTATTGTCACTCACACCAATAATCCAGTCACAATATCCAAGAGAGCAAGTCAGATGCTTAAAAATGAAATTTAAACCATAGCTTCATTACTTTATCTAACTCTTGACAAGACAAGCTTTAATACTGTACCTTCATTTTATAATGGGATATGCTATCAATGATTTTCATTAACTAATGCATTCTAACGATATTTTAGAATTGGATGCTATCAACGATTTTCATTAACTAATGCATTCATATGATATTTTATGATTAGATGCTATCAATGATCTTCATTAAACAAATGGAAATGCCTGCTTTCATTACTGTTTACACAACGAGTGGTGTTACGATCACGTACAATTCGATTGTTGCAACAAGTAATATTTATAAAGCGCATAATCAGCAAAGCTGCTCAAAGTGCGTAACAAAAACCAAAATATTAAATATATAGAACCAATAAGGCAAAAAATGTAGAAGCCAAAAGCAACAATATAAATAACACCCATACTAAACGATGCTAAAAAAAAAAAGCAAAAAAAAACAAGACATATATGCAGATGAAGTCATTGTTTCTTATAGATTATTTAACATTTCTTGTATATTTTTACCTCCACCCTCAAGTTTAGATAGGGTTCCACCATGGTGAGGGTCACTGTGTCGACCTAGAGTGTGACTAGTTCGCCAGGATAGTCATTGTTTCTTATAGATTATTTAACATTTCTTGTATATTTTTACCTCCACCCTCAAGTTTAGATAGGGTTCCACCATGGTGAGGGTCACTGTGTCGACCTAGAGTGTGACTAGTTCGCCAGGATAGTCATTGTTTCTTATAGATTATTTAACATTTCTTGTATATTTTTACCTCCACCCTCAAGTTTAGATAGGGTTCCACCATGGTGAGGGTCACTGTGTCGACCTAGAGTGTGACTAGTTCGCCAGGATAGTCATTGTTTCTTATAGATTATTTAACATTTCTTGTATATTTTTACCTCCACCCTCAAGTTTAGATAGGGTTCCACCATGGTGAGGGTCACTGTGTCGACCTAGAGTGTGACTAGTTCGCCAGGATAGTCATTGTTTCTTATAGATTATTTAACATTTCTTGTATATTTTTACCTCCACCCTCAAGTTTAGATAGGGTTCCACCATGGTGAGGGTCACTGTGTCGACCTAGAGTGTGACTAGTTCGCCAGGATAGTCATTGTTTCTTATAGATTATTTAACATTTCTTGTATATTTTTACCTCCACCCTCAAGTTTAGATAGGGTTCCACCATGGTGAGGGTCACTGTGTCGTCCTGGAGCGTGACTAGTTCGCCAGGATAATCGCTGAGGTAAGAAGCTGAGATGACAAAATTGATCTCTTCTCCCTGAAACCAGGAGGAGACGTCATTTGCTCTGAAAGTGAGAGTCATCTCAAGGTTATCGTCTTCATCTGCGATGTTATCCGCTTCATTGATGACGACACCTGTCAGAGCCAAAAGCAAAAAACAAACCCCCCCCCCCAACAAAAATAAACAAATGCACTATATGAAATAAAATGCTGAAAATTCTGCTTAATTGGTCTGTAGAAAACGATTAAAATCGATGGTAAACAAATAAATGTTATTATAATTAAGAATACACACTGTAATATATACTTTTTCATCATTGAGAAAACAATCCCTGATCAACAAAGTTTAATGGTTGTTCATTATCTAGACTTTGGTTAATTCATGACAGATTGCGTTCAGTGATGCTTGGATGTTGTAAGAATATATTATTTCAATTTGAAAATAAGAAATAAGACTTAACAATTACCTAGTCAATTTTCTGTTATTCGTTTGAATTTATTTATAATTCTATATATGTTTATTATTTAAGGTTGATGCCTGAGCCAAAATAGGACACATTATAGGAGAAAGCTACACTACTCTTAATTATCTTTGCTGACCTGATAGCTCAATTCCATATTTACAGATCTTATAATGACACATCAGTCTTAAATGTTTAATGCATTGACACATGGAGTGGTATGCATCATCAATTTTATGCTCATTTGCATACCCATTGCATTGTTGTATAGTTATGGATGCTTGCATACAGTACAAGCTTTCATAAGTACAGATTTTCAAAAGGGATGGGGGAGGGGGGGGGTGGTTGCTGAAAAAAACTGCCAAGGAAAACCCTACAGTCAAATTCTGGGAGGATTAAGCAAGTGAAGACGACCAAATCACATGTTACCATTTGACAGAATAATTAAATGAGTCATAGATTTTTTCATTTCAGTAAATATTTTACCTGGTACGATGGTGACACCACCATCTTGAAACTTAGCCTGAGAGTATACCAGACCGTAGTACAGGAAACCCTCCGTGTCACTGTAGGATATCTCTTGGTATATGGAGTCTGTGTCGTTTCGATTCCAGATCTGATCTGTCAGAAACACTTCGCCGTTTATGATGGTGACATTCGCCATATCTGATGTAATGGTCATGTTTGTGAGATGAAGGGTCACCTCTGGCACCCAGAGTGAGGCCTTGACCCTCACGTAGTCACCCACGGAAAATACTTGGGGGATCTCGTCCGCGCTGGATGCATAGAAAAGGTGAGCATATGCGGTGCAAAAGTCCAAACCGGCCGATACGGTCGGAGCATCTACTCGGACGGTATCGGATGCGTTGATCGGTCCGTAACCGCGGCCGACGAAGTCGACGATGCAGCTGTCGTAGATGACGATGGATCTTCCCGTGAGTAGACTGTCGGCCACGAAATCGATCTGGTTGCCTACCGACAGATTGAAAGTCCCAGAGAAGACGACACCGGGAGGTTCCACTGGAAGAAAGGGGAGATGGAATAAACCTCTTCCATTCCAATATTTTGCCTTACACAGATTCCCAGATGTACAATGCTGATCGGAATATATGGACGACGGCAAAAGCTCTCCCGAAGCCGAGTTCCTTGTGAAGTTTATGGCGTCGAGCTGTAAGTAGACATTAAACGCGGGAGAATCTGAGCCAGCTGTGTGAGAGACCTCAAAGTCGAATGAGACCTGGTCGATCCTGTCGACGATCTCTGGGAGTGGATGCCGTGTGAACGTGACCTGCAGCTCAGGCTCGACTACGACCACCCCGTGGCTTATGGAGGTAGCCATCTGGTCGATATTGGTGGCATTGTAGTCCCAATGGTCTATGATAAACTGAGTCTGGTTGTCAGGCGGCACAAAACACTCGCTCTCAAAGTACTCCACCGACTCGAGCTCCGCGCATAAGGTTCCCGGTATGTCCTTCAAGGTTCGTGAAATGTTGAAACAGTAGCAGTCTAGAAGGTAATCTGGTTCAGTCACGATAGCTCTGCTGAAGTTAGAGGCTGATGTTAGATTTGCGGAGGAAGCATTCCTCACGGTCATATTGACAGCTGCTGCATTGTCAACAACGGTTGTCTGCATCCACTCGATAAATTCAGAAATATTACGATCAACAGTGTAACGCCTCTCGCATTCGCAAAAGTTATCGGTGTAGCTTATCGAGTGGTAATCAAATGGCTGGGATCTACGGTAGGCTAAACTCTCTTCTTCGATGTTGACGATACACGATATTTTACAAGAGCAGGAATGAGCGATGGATTCGTCATGCTGGGCATTTATCAAAGTCAAATTTTCATGGCTGAAATTTGACAGAGATGATGTTGTAGGTTTGATTATTATTGGAGTTGTTTCTGTAGTCGGTAGAGTAGAGTTTGGTTTGCCAGATTGTAAACATAAACAATCTGCTTGAGTCAAATTAAAGTGATACTCATCTTCCCCCTCCTCCTGTTGCTGACCATTTGTACAGTTTTGAAAATGATAAATTCCACCGACAAACATTGCTTCTATTTCGTCTAGAATTGCAGAGTAGTTACAAGTGCACTGTGCCAGACCTGGAATATCGATAACGCAAGTGCAGTAACCTTCTATATCTACAGTTCTGTGAGTGACGGTGACATTGACGACATCACAGGAATAGTTTCGGAGGTTGGAACGTCCGCAGGATACAACGTGGTCTAACAGAGAAGGTTCCTGCTGCAGAAGTGTGTCGTTCACTACTAACTCACAGTCGCATGAATTCGGACTGAACAGTCGTACGTCGAACGTCATCAAAGGATTCTCAAAATATGAGACATTCCCTCGGCAATAGTTGATGCATCCGCAAGACATTTCCAGAGGGTAATCTGTGTCTTCGTCTTGATAAGAGCTTGTGAAATTACAATCGCTCTGGTTTATGTAATGCAGATTCATCGTTTCACAAGAACAGTTGATGGACGAGTCCGGATCGTAGAAGTCTCTGAGTGAACGAGAACAGGTACAATTCTCTCTGAAAATTGAGCTGGGTGGATTTAGCATCGTCACATAGGAGAAAATCGATGTGCTGTTCAGCTCGAGAAGGTCCCCACGTGAGAGAGACGGATCGTCTAGGATTACCATGGTAACGATCGCCGAGACTGAATCCCCAATGTCAGTGTCGTTTGCCGGGAGGTACGCAGCATAGAATGTTACACCTGGAGAAAAGAAAACATGTTAAAATATTCAAAGAGAGCAGACTCTGATAACTGAATGTGAAGGTTGAATTTTTGTTTTAAATTAAGCAGAAGTTGAGGCTGCCACAAGACAACAAAGTGAAATTAACAGCTAACAGAGACATGTCATCTGGGTTGGGTTGAGAGATTAACTTCTCATAGATAACATTCAAAGAGGGTGTCCTCAAAAGTTGCACTAATAGATCCAATTGGCATTCTTCTCCTTGCCCCCTTCCCCTAGAAGTACCTCAAGGGGACCTTACCCACTAGGGACCCTTATATCTGTAATATCACATGCATTATTTATGCTATCAAAACCTCCTTTGGGTATGACTTGTTCATTGCCTTATATGGTTACCCCCTTCTTCTCACCTCTTGAGTAGCTTTTTAAATCTTGTTTTGTGTTACAGGGGCTATGACCACTAGGGGATCTTAAGCGTATAAGGCTATGACTACTAGGGGTCTTAAGCGTATGTGGCTATGACCACTGGGGGGTCTTAAGCGTATAAGGCTATGACCACTAGGGGTCTGAAGGGTATAAGGCTGTGACCACTGGGGGTCTTAAGCATATATAGGCTTCACCCAAGAGACCTTGCTGAACCCAATCATCAGCAAACTGCCAAGGATGTCATAACGCTTCCAATATATGACTTTTTTTTTCTCCACTGTGATGCTCACCTGCGTCAAGAGGGTCGTGGCGATTCCCTCCAACAAAGTGACAGGCGGCGCCCTCTCTGGTTGAAGTGATTTCGGTAGAGATGACATCAGCCACAGCTAGCATGACAGTCTCTTCTTCCTCACAGATATCAAAGTTAAGTCCTGCAGCCTCGTTAAGAGACTCATCTCTAGACCAGAGTAACTCAGCCTCTGTCATATTATCACATATGTAGTAAGGGCTTCTCGTCCACAGAGATTCTGGGAAGGAGAAACAAATATTGAGATATTTAAAATGAAGAATAAAGAAAATAGGGCAGCTTTCTGTATAGAGAGGTAAAAGGAAGATTGATGAGAATTGTAAACTGTTCATTATTAATCAAAGAATGACTGAGAATGAATTTATCCTGGACTAAGTTCAAATGAGTTCACAAATAGTATATCTCCTGTGATATAATTTTGAATGTGCTTTGAATGTTCAGAGCTATGAGGAGGTACCATAAAGGCATATAGTGAATTGAAATCTTCATGTAAAGCCCCCGCCCCCCCGCCCTCACCCCACACTGATCTTGACTCAACTCGACCGCCATGACCTAATTAATAGACGTGAATTAAGACCCCATAGTCAAACGACCAGGGATCAAATTTGATATTTTACTTCCTGTTCGGTGATCCTACAAGTGAGGGAGGGGTCTGATACCAAGCATTTACGTGCTGTGGTTCAAAATCAATTGACCCTGCTTTTAATGTTGAACAAAGAGTGTGTGTATTGATCAGTAATGTAAACCCGGCACATCTCTAGCTGTACCAGAGACCAATTCTAAGAGACCTAATAACCTGACCGTCCATTTTTGGAATTATTAAATGTACATGACTGTTTAAATGCATTCCTGACTCACCAAGCAAATACAGCCAAGTGTAAGCTGCGGAGGAGGGAAGGTATCCTGGAATGAACTTGGAAATAGCTGGCAGTATAAATTCTTGTACGGTCTATATCTTACCACATCAATCTGGTGTTCCGATATGGTTTAGAAGTTCCTACTTTTATAAAGGCGAGATCTATGATTGTACAATGCAGGTCTTCATTACTTTAAATTTAAGGGAAGTACAAATCTGCAATGCTATTATGTTATGTAGCAAACTATAAAATTATGCCATCTTCCATTTATTGTCATAGAAATGTTTCATCTTAAATATATTTTTTTGTTTACAGGTTTTTTGTGGGGGAAAAAATGGACACATCACTACTTTAACATATATCAAAAAAATGCTTATTTTACACAAAAAAGTTGAATGGGATGTTCCTTAAAGAGTTCTTTATGTCCGAAATATGCAAAATAAAACTTTTGCTTTTCCTAAGAAAGTAGATTAGATTATTTTGCAGGGTATTACTAATGTATACTCTTACTCCACCCCCCTTACCTCCTCCCTTGCTCCACCCCCACACTTGCAAAATAAACAGTCATGAGGTATATGAAGAAGGTAACCCTTAACACTTCTCACGTAGCACAACATGTAAACTAATGTATTGGAGGTGAACTCCGTCTGAATCTTCCCATGAAGTCACAAATTTGATAATTATTTGATTGGCTCTCATATTAGTTAGGGATCATCTGGGGCAACATAGCAAGATAACGTAGCAAGGCAGTTGAGTAATTTTATGGCGTCTGATGCCGGTAGGATTGCCACACCAATATGATCCAAACATCCCATTCTCGTTTTTTGCGTAATTAAAGAATTACTGTAACCTGTAATATTGTACATTTTCATTGAAAATTGAGCACAACATTTTTCCTACGTTGAATTTTGCAATTATCAATTTATTAAAGGCCCAAAATAAATTTTAAAGCCTATGAACGTCTTGTACATTTTGCTATGATAGTTACAAAATTGAGAGATAACATACTGCTACAAACAGTTCAACTGACAGCTGGCCAAACAACGCTGCAAACTATCCAACACACGCGAATCCTGTTCCTGATATTTTTATGTTATCATTAATCTTTGTACATACACACATGTTTACATCAAGCGAGAGTTTACCTAAACAGACTGCAGTAATTAAAACCTTAAATCAACTTAATGAAACAGGAAAGAGAGTAAGAAAATGCCAGATTATCTAATTTGATATTTTTCTTTTTAGTTTTATCAGGAAGTGTTCCCTATTCAAGGAAAGACCGAAGACACCTTTTATCGACACATTGCGCAATAACAGGAAGAGTAGATGAGATTTGAATAAACATCAAATTTACCTGGTTGTTGCGTAGGCAGATCTTTACAGAAACATGTCCTTGTGAAATGAACCGGCTGCTCGATGGTTGAATTGTCTTCTTGAAATAAATCTTCCGAACAATTTCTCATCTCGAAAGAACGACAAAAATCGGACGAAAACTGACGGCAATCAACTTCCCAGAATTCATTGCAAACTTCCCACGGGCGGTCCAAGGATGCATTGATGAGAGTTTCAGAGGAAATATTCACTGTAGGGTTGGTTGAAAATTCAGGTAGATAAGGTGTGGTGGAGTCCACTGTGACACTTGTAAAATTCATACCGTAATGTCCCGTCGGTCCTGTGTAGTTCGACATCCCCCGGCTCGTTGTATTCAGAAGGCTGACGGTGGTCATATTGTCACCATCAGCCGTGGTAGCCTCAAAGTAGGAAATGTTTTGACACCTTCGGGTGAGTTTCTGTGCCGCAAAAGGCCATTTTTGAGCTGCCACAGAGTTATTTTCACAACTTTGAAGAACAGTCGACTCACAGCGCTCCCTCTGCGATGAAGAAAAGTCACAGACTTCTTCGTGATCTACAGCTGTGTCATTTCGCGAGACGTTGCAACTAGAATTACCGTCAATGGGGTCGCTTGCATTTGTCGAGGAGCAGTTGCCGATCTCGGTACAGTTCTCTGTCAGCGAGACGTTTGCAGAGACGCAATCGTCGACCGTGTTGTTTCTGCGGATCAGAGATGCAGTCTCGTTGACGATGGTAGTACAATTTTCCATCGTTACGTCCCGACAGCTCTCTTCGTCGCTGTCGATGTTCACGGTCAGAGTATCGTTTTGGTTTCCTTCATGACAGTGGCACTCTTGACTGGTGAATACCCTGTAGCAGCCCTGATCGTAGAAAGTTTGCTCTATGGGAGGTCTCTTCGGGGTTTGAGATCTTAGCTTCTCCACCTCCCATTTCTTCATGGTCGCTTCCCTCTGTGGGAGGTCCAACAAGAGGGTAAGGTTCGTGGCGATCGGGGGTAACGGAATGTAAAGCTTGTAGGAGACTTGCTCGTGGATTGTAACGTTTTCGTTTCTCGTCTGAGGTTGGGAGGTACCCAGGAAGTACAATGTCGCATTCCTGATGTTGATCACATTTTGGCTGACGGTGTTATACGGGTAGGAGCGACCCCATCGATAAAAGCTCTCTACAGTATAATTAGCTGTGGCCAAAAGTGCAATACCTAGTTGAAAAAAGTCAAAACAATACAGCCATTACCAAAATTAAAAAAAAAAATTACCATTTAATTAATGAAAGTGGAGTATTAAGTGGGCTGCCAGGAAGCACCTCCTTCCCCCCCTCCCTCCCTCCTGCCCCCTTCATTCTATCCTTGACAAAGCTACCCCTAACTCATTCCTCAATGGGCAGTGGCCAGAAATAGCATACTCCTAATATCTAAGGAAAAATCCATGCACAGGCAGGATGTTAATGCGGATGCTTGTATGTACATGTTTACTCTAAGAAAGAAATATTCATCCTTAAAATAACCTCCACGTTTCATATTGCTTTACGCAAGGTTTCTTTTCAGTGCTTGCAAATTAAAGATGGTAAAAGATGATGTTAACTGGATGAAGTCTGCACAGTAGATAATTTTATCATTTTTGGATCAAAATTACATTTTTACTTTGTAAACTATTTCACCTAAACTCTTCAGGACTTCAAATGAGTAACAAGTAGCCATGAAAAGTTTAATTTGCATTGAGACAGGTCTTTTTAGGTAATGAAAAAGTCCCCCCACTCCTTCCCTATCCTCCCTTCTCAGGAGTGTTTGATTCTGTTGATCAAAGAAGCTAATTCTGTTTGGTGAATAGTTTCCAGATATAAACTAACCAATAGCAATGATAACATGTTATCCTTACTTCAAGTTGCTGTACATAAACTCCCCACCCCCCTTACCTGCCCCTTATCCCCACCCCATTCCTTTCATAATTCTTTGAGCTTGACTTGACTATTGCAATACATTGTGTTACATTCCCCTTCTCATCATATTGCATCATCATATTTCTTGATGACGTTAACTGATATTCCTCTTCCTGGACAAATATACAAACTTGGCAAGAGAACCAAAAGCTGAAAGTTTATCAAGAGCACATAATTTGATTAATCTCAGCCAAAAATCACCATCATAATGTCATCAACATACGTTCACAGTTTGGCCGAACCAGGACGATGAAATGTAAATATAGATTATCAATTATTAATACAATTTCTGATGAGGGAAGATAGCATTGTTTGTAAAAAAAATTAATTCAATCATTTAATTTCTCTTGACAATATGATATTATGCTATTTAAAGGACACAATTAAAAGCTGACAAACACTGCATATTAAATGCCAATCTAGTATTTCCTCTGAAGTTGTGACTTGCCTGTGAGAAATTTTCCAGGATGCATCAATCTGCCACGTGTTTTGTCAGTCTGCCAAGAATCATTAAACAGAGCATTCTGGGAATTTATTATTACAGATCTACTGTTTATTGTAGCATCGAGAATTATTTGATGTAGCAGAGTTGAATTAGAAGGCATTAAAATAAACTGAATAATCATTCTTCGGGCAAAATTTTGACTGGAAAGTTTTGAGACGATGGCATTACCAAGTCGATTATAACAGAACAAATTTTCCACACTTGTGATGCAAGTTTGAAGGAATTCATATATATATACAACTGACAAGTTAGTTTCATTCATGTACTAAAATGAGTGAGACTTGCAATAAACAAATGCAGGATTGTTTTAACAATTTCCTGAAGTTGTTTTCAATTGTTTTTAACAATTGTTTTCAATTGTTTTTAACAATTGTATGCAATTGTTTTAACAATTGTTTTCAATTGTTTTTAACAATTGTTTTTAACAATTGCTTTTAACAATTGTTTTTAATTGCTTTTAACAATTGTTTTCAATTGTTTTTAACAATTGTTTTCAATTGTTTTTAACAATTTCAAACGCTTACCCTCTGTCAGTTTGGTAGAAATCTTGATGAGAAATGTTCCGGTTATGATTTGATCCATATCTAGTTTATACAGGTAGAGTTGGAGAACAGAATCGGCTTGAATCACACCGAGTTCCTCCCGGATACTTGTTCTTGGGACCTGTGACCCGTTGCCAGGGACAAAGTCCTGATAGACTCCCATATAGGGGAGATGAAACTGGATGAGTACATGGTGGGCAGGGGTTTGGGTACGTTGTGTGTGGTTGAGTATAAGATGATACTGAAACACATCACCTGTAAAATCAAAGGAAACATATGTTTGCAATACATGAGAGTTAAAATTATAGGAATATCATCAATTGATCCATCTATCGATCCATCAATTGATAGATCAATAAATTAATCGACCAATAGGGTAATGAATCGAGTGTCCATTCAGATAGGGGAAAGTAAGTAAACAATTGACATGTATCTCAGTCCTAGGACAGAGAAACAAAGAGAAATCAGAGTTTTAATACTTCTTGTTTGTTGCTTTGTTTCATTTATTTTTTTCCTGCAGTCTATAGGTAGGGTACTGACTTACCATCAGCTAACATTAATAGGTTTATATCGCTAGTAACATTAAATTTTTCACTGTTTTCTTATGTACACGAATAGGAACAATAATACTCAGTCTAGTTGCTGGATAAGATTATCCGCACATGTTAATCTACATTTTGCTACACAGCAGTCAGAAGTTTGCTAACTGATCTGTAACTGATCTAGTGTGAATATTAATGTATATATATATATATAGAAATGAAACAGCAACAATGAATAGATAACAAATTATGCATAACAGTGTTCTTATAAATTACTTCCTTGAATCATGATGACCTCATGTTGTTAGGTTTTTATGTTATTAAACATGACATTGGTGGAATCTGTTTGTTGTAGCTTCCAAATAAATTTAGAATGACCTGGCCAGTAATGTACCAGTTCTTACTTAATTTGCAATCTCAAGGGGGAGAGGGAGAGGGAGGGGACAAGGGAGGGGAGAGGGAGGGGGAGTGGGAGAGGAAGGGAAAGGGAGGGGGAGGGAGGGGAGGGGAGGGGAGAGGGAGAAGGATGGGAAGAGGGAGGAGGAGAGGGAGGGGGAGGGGGAGAGGGAGGGGAGGGGGAGAGGGAGGGGAGGGAGGGAAAGGGAGGGGGAGGGGGAGAGGGAGGAGGAGAGGGAGGGGAGGGGGAAATACTTTATAATCCTTAATACTTACCAGGGTCTCCTTCCATACTATCATTGGTCAGTCTAAAGTCCAGATGGACATCTGGTTCTAGAACTACCACAGAAGTCTCTTGTTCAAGGTCCTCACTACCCGAGTAGGACACTGTGACAGCTAACGTGTGTTCTGTATCTTTGACGACTGTTTCAGTGTCCCTTAAGACACAGTTAAATTCAAAGACTAAACTATCACCTGAATAAGAGAAAGCAACAAATGCCATATTTGTCTAGGTACTACTATACTGAAAAAATGTTGCTAAATAGATCTTTAAAAAGTCAAGCAAATATAACTATTCCCACCACATCTATTTTCATGGGGTGGGAATGAGGGGAGATATTGTATTGTCTCTTTTAATAGGACATCATGATAGATAAGATAAGTTCTGTATCCTTAACAACTGTTTCTGTGACCCTCTAAACACAATGTCAGTTAAATTAAAAGACTAATGATCCCTGCAGAATAGAAAACATACATGAGACATTTATTTGAAATCTTTCTTCTTAAACTTTCAACAAGTCTGACTGATACAGTTCTTTCTACCACATTTTTGTAGGTATTTAGGGGAGGTAATTTTTTTTTGGGAGGGGGGAGGGGGGAAGGGGTTGTGTTGAATGAAATATTACTTTTTCCTTAATTACTAAGTAGGAAACTGCAACTAATACAATTCTATCAGTGCTACTTTGAAGGGAGTAGGAAGGCAGGGTGTTTTTTCTTTCATCCTTTTTCACCAATTTACTGAAAACTGCAACTTTGGTCACAATTTTGGACAGTCACCCTAACAGAGAAGTTTCAAACTTTCCAGAAATTAGAAAGTAAATATGTTCATTTGAAGATCTGCCCTTTAGTAAGACTGCCGTTCATTTTTGGCCACTGCCCATGCACTTCTTCACCTTTCAAGGTTATTAGTCTGGAGCGTTACCCTGTGTGTTACGTAATCAATTCATCAAGCCTAGCAAAGGAAACGAGCGGGGAAAAGTCACTTGCACAGTTCAAATTTCCCGCAATCTACCTGGAGAGCCTATATGCCTGAGGCAGGTGAAGGCCGCATTTTCAAATGTATCCTCTACATGCAGATACGGCCACACCCTCCTCACTACAGCACAATACACCTGGTACATTCTCAATTCTCATGCCATAACAATAGATTCAAGGTAAACAGATAGCTATGGGTGTCAGAGTAATATATTCATGAGGTGTATATCTTACCCTGGTAGCTCTCGACATTGTCAGCATCATTGGTTACTGTTCCAAAGTGTAGGTTTACTACTGTTCTCGACCCGATAGGCCATGTATCTGCAAAATAACAATGCACATTATAGCAATTTTTTGTTTTAATTTGAAATCTGTGCATTGCATAGAATGAGCCCTGAATTGGTGCTTAATGTTCCATCCTATCGCCAAAATATCAGAACAGCTGAGCAAAGCTTAGGACAAACTGACCACTTAGCCTATTACACAGACAGAATGCAATGTTTGCTAATTTGCATAAACACATGGTAACATTATAATATGAGAAAATCAACTAACACCTTATAATTCCAATGACTTTTGTATTTTTTTAAAAATCCATTTCTCTTCTGAATTACCTGATAATGTGACATACTCAATTTACCAATAACTTAAAGGGTGTGAAGACTCGCCCAAAAAGAAATGTCTAATGCCGTATATCTGACCTAGTTTCGAATGAGGTGTAACAGAAGTGTTAGACACCACCATCGATCCCAGAATATAAGCACACAGCTTGCTCACTTCGGTAATTAGACACTAGTGTACAGTCAGTACATACAGCTGCGGTTAATACCCACATCACATTGTACAAACGTTACAGTGATGGACATCTCAGGTCCAGCTAAAGATAACAAGGTATCACGTTTCATTACTGTCTTCATTTTGTAGCGACAAGCAGAAAACTTCACTTGCAAGCAACGGAAAGTTAACTTTTTCAGAGCGCGGCACACGGTTTGGGGCGAGTTTTCAATGCCCTTAAGCAATATGTTAGACTTCATATTCTGTGGTATTGATAAAAAAAAAAACGGGATGCAGATCCCTGCTGAACATGTGTGCATAAATTTGTAGACTGCATAGAATAGCATTTGCTGTATGATACCAAATTTGCTGTACGGTTATCTTTCAGAAATCATCATAGTGGGAAGCTTTTATGATCTTAAACATATTTGCTGTTAAAAGCCCAGTTATCCCGATGTCCTTACAGAAGCCCTGGTTACGATACCAAATACACTACGCCCTGATGATATACCCACCACCTTGACAAGAGGTTCTCATCTTACCAATATCTGCATCGTTGGGATAAACTTCATACTCGGTAGCATTGGTAAAAGCCAGGTTAGATCCCTGATGAACGACCAAGGACGAATAGACTGCTAAGACTGGGCTGGGCATGGTCAAGGTAACATCAAGCTGAATTGTACAAAAGATAAACAACAAAACAAGTAGGTATTGTTGTAAATGTTAGGGATGGGAGATCTTGAAACTTGAAAAAGTGAGCTTGATGCCAAAAAAGTAAGGCACCCCTCCTAGAGTGGCAGCATGTGCCCCCCCCACCCCTTCAGGCTTGTCAACTTTCTCCAAAAAGTGCCCCCTTTTCTTAAATCATAAGTGCCCCTTTCTGGTAGTAAAGAGTACCCCCATTTATGTAATAAAAGACTTAAGAAAGGTTTAATCTGAAGGTGCCCATTGGTTAAAACATACAAAAAGCTAATTAAAAGGTGCCCCACACAATTGAAAAATTCAGCAAAAAATGAAGTTTAGGAAAAGGAAACCTTTTGTTGAAAAACATTCAAATACTCCTTTTGGCATGGAATGCCCAGAGTGTCATTGATAAGTACCCTTACAAATAGTGATGCCCCTCAAATCCATGTCACATATTCCACAATCTCTCTCAAGATTCCCTGCAAGATTGAACAACCCTCAATTGCCCTCCTGCACCTCACAGAAACCTAACATAAATCATAACCATTAGTGCATGCAACAATACCATGTTCACTGTATGTACCCAATGTCAGCTTATCAAGGATAGATATAGCTGTATCTCACTTTCAACTGACCGGTTAGTGGAGTACAGAAACTAAAAGGAAACCTCTTAATTAGCAATGAAAGTGTCTGAAAGGGCAGAGTAATGTTTGGTTGTAACTTTATCCCAAACAAATACAGTGCTTTATCCATTGAGCTACCTAGCCCTAAGGTGGTGGTGGTCCCCTGGGGGCTACCATAGCAAGGTTGCACCCAGGGATAATAATGTCACTAGCCCCCCCCCCCCCCCCCCCCCGGTTCCCTCCCCATTTTGTTTTATGAAGTCTCCACTTTTCCTTCAGTATATGATGAAAAAAAATGAGAATATAATATTCTTTATCCTACATTTCCCCTGACCCACTAATTAGCCAAGGACCACAAGACTATAACCTCCTCTCCTCGGGGTCTGGAAGACCCTACTTTAACTACTCTTGCACCTGCACTAGACTACCTGCACTAGACTACCTACACTTAACTACCTGCACTAGACATAAGTCACAGTAAATTACATGATGTGTGAATGTTGATGGCATATCAGGGGGTGTATATTAGGCAGTTCATACCTCAGTAGATGTTTCAGGGAATGTAATGTTAACCACGAAGGTAGCATTAGATCCAATCGCCATCTCGTACATTGACATGTTCATCAGAAGATCCTTCTCGTAGAGTTCAAAATTGATGCCAGGTAAGGTAAACATCTCAATCTTGGCTGCTTCGTAGGGTAACACCAAGTCCTTTCCTTCTTTCCGGTAGGAAAGGTAAATGGAACAAGAGGTCGGCTGGTGAGTCAACATTTGGTTATCCCACATGTGAAAGGTTTGGTTGCCGCAGAAATTGACATCGGGAGTCAACTGGACGAGATGGAAATGCAACGAGGATTTCATGACTACCGCTAGATCATACTCGCTGTCTGTCGTGACGTTGATCGGTTCCACAAATCCGAGGATGAGGGTGCTGGACACGGTATGTAAATCCGGGCAGGTTATGTTCATCCAGATGTCAAAGATCGGTACCTCCAATAAATGTGTGAGGTTAAAACTGAATACAAAGTCGTCTCCGGTGTCTGGATGAAGAGACGGATAGGCTGGAGATACCAAAGGGATGAACGGTTGGTCGACCACTGTCAGCCTGGGTGCACCGCCCCCACTGTACCTTCCACGAGGTGCATTGACCACTTCTATCTGCATCGGTAGTCTCAACTGATCACCCGTCTCAACGGTCGTTAGCACCCGAGAGGAAAATACCACGGAGAAAGTATCCTTTGCGTCATCGTCCATGCAGAAGACCGGAGGAATTTCCACCTCGAAGAAATTGACGAGACCCTCTTCCGCAACATCCTCGCTGTTGTAGAAGGCAGTCCTTATCGAGGGCCGCAGGGCTCTACTCTTATACTCCATCATGGAATCCATGGTGACCAGTCCGTATTCGTCGTGGGTTTCATTGATCATGAAGCCAGAGGTCAGGGTCACCATGTTACCACTCACGGACCACCAGGGCGTGTCATTCTGGAATGTCATCTTCACCTTGTTTGATATTTCCTGGAATGTCACGACCACCTTCATTCCATAGCTGATGGCATGTGGGAGTTGGATTCGAAGGTGATGGTCGATTTTTTCATGCTTTAAGGACTGACCATAGTTGGAGAAGGTGGGGATAGCTGACAGTCCAACCCAAGGAAGCTTAACTTCATATTCCAGAGATGCTGTATCGGAAAGAGATGAGAATGCATTGATATAGTGAAGTATTAAACTGAAAGAACCAACTTAAGGCAATGTTTAAAATCTGCCAGCTGTTACCATTATTAACCATCGTGAGCCGGGTTGGGTGGCAGAGCCAATTATGTCATAGTGATCCTATTTTAAAGTCTTCTTAAATTCATGGGCGTGTCAAGAATGTTTCTCGTAGGTGAGTGCCCTGACCCAATCCATTCTAACACATACCCAACCCCGCCCAAATAGACCTCAGACCCTGGGCCTGTTGTCCTACCTGAACCACCCACCACCTTGTCATGCCTGCCATGCTCTCTTTTGAAGACAAAAAGATAAGGCTCTATGAATACAATATCCTTCACCTTAGGGTTGCTAGCTCTTGGTTTCCTGACAATCAATTTCAAAGGTTTATTATGAAAGAGCGATATATGATACACCAGTACACCTGGAGTAGAACATGTCCCTGAAGCTGTACTTATGATAGTCTAAGAAATAAAACTAAATGATACGTTAAGTATTTTGTTGGTTCTGGTATAAATAGTGTAGAGCTATAACAATTGGTTAAGAGCTAGCATCACAGTACTAAGTACAGAGTACTAAGAGCATCACACTAGCATTATAGTGCTAAGTGCTTCACACCAGCATCACATAGTGCTAAGTGCTTCACACCAGCATCACATAGTACTATCAGCATCACAATAGCATAACACAGTACTAATAACATCACACTAGGATCACATAGCACTAATAGCATCACACTAGCTTCACAGAGTACCAAGAGCTTCACACTAGCATCACATAGTACTAAGAGCTTCACACTAGCATCACAGAGTGCTAAGAGCACCACACTAGCATCACATAGTACCAGAGCATCACACTAGCATCACAGAGTGCTAAGAGCTTCACACCAACATTACATAGTACTATGAGCATCACACTAGCATCACATAGTACTAAGAGCTTCACACCAGCATCACATAGTACTAAGAGCATCACACTAGCATCACAGGGTGCTAAGAGCTTCACACCAGCATGACACAGTACTCTATTGATCATGGCCACCCTGTTACCCAAACAAATTTCATAAACACTGAAAATTGGTCTGACTCATGTCTAACCCTCCCCCCCCGATCAACTCTCCCTCCCCCCTCCCATTACAACCCACCCTGCCCAGAATGAGAGCTTCATAATGACCCAATAAAAAGCTTTGTTTTTCAGCAGCAAAGACTCCCCCCAGCCCCCCCCCCCCCTCCCCCCTTAGACTGTCATGTCAGTGCAACCTGTGATATTCAGTCCACAAACCTGTAACATTAGTGAGTTGTTCACGAGGCCGCTTTGACACTTGAGTGATGTTCGTGATGAGGTTTGACACAAAGACCTGATTTACCAATATGTAATTGCTGATAACACCTGCAAAAAAATGAGACAAGGGAACTCGGAACAAGCATTGACAAAGTAAAAATGTTCTACAAAACTCTATGTTTGTACAAATTATGCAAACAAACTGAGAACAGGACGACTGTCGATGCATCTACCCAAAAAAAACCCCCAAAAAACAACTACATTTGCATACAAACCTTTGAAAAGAACTTCTTGCTGACTTTCATTCCCAAATTACACAAATCTAGAAAAGTTGGTTAACAAAATGTTGTTCTGATATTAAAAAAAATCTTAAATATTGAAAAGATCTGTTAACTCACTACACAGTTTCAAAGCTAGAAATATGTGTGGGTTATAATTTTCTAGAGGTAAAAATCCTTACCCGTAAATGAAACGGTGATGTTAAAATCTTTCCATTCAATGGGTGTCGGGGGAGGCGAGTGAAATCCTGTTGTATTCACATTGAGACACTGCTTGGCGAGTAGGTATTCGTCCGTGGTTGGTATCCCCTGGTAGGGGTTATAGGTCGTTGTGTGAATCTGGGGTTTGTCCTCAGGGGTCATTTGAACCACAGAGCAGCCAGCCTCTTCGTCCACCGAGATAATAATCTCCACCACGTATGTGACGCTGTCGACTATATCCTGGTAAGCTATTTGTGGGTGAAAGTAAAGTCTACCAATAAATGTTAAATGCATATAAGGTGATTTAATGAAGGGATAAATTTGATCCAACAGTGAATGGTTGGAAATGGCAAGAACTGACGTTCTACCAAGTGATTGTGCAAATTGCTGGGCCGATACTACATGTTACATGATTATAAAACTGATAACAATATTTTTAACATAAGAAACAGAGTCATAAGGTCATCTTGCCAATTCGGCCTTCTTCTGCCTTTTGATGGAATGGTCTATGCCCCCCTCCACCCCAAGTTAAAGAAGCTTCAGCAAATAATTCATCCAGGATCCCATCTCAAAATGCCATACAGAATGGTCAAGTTTGTTTATTTATTTATTTGTTTTATCACAAACAAATTACAATGTGAAAGGAAGTCTTCTATAAAGCCTGAATTGGCTTAACGGAGTAGAAGACTCCTTGGTAAAAGAAGAAATATATCATACAAGTTGAATGAGCAGAATGATACAGATACTTTAAGGAGTAATAACTAGACAGGATAACAATGTCACAGTTCATAAAGAATTTAGCTATACATATAGTTACTTAATATATATAAATTAGTGTTTGCACGGGTTATCCGGGTACCCGGGTACCCGCCCGACGCGATACTACCCGGTTCCTAATTTATTACCCGAATCCTAAGCAAAGTGTGATTTAAAAAAAAAAATGGTTAGGCTTAGCTAGATTTCTCATTGACTTAGTGTGGTGTTAGGCTACAATATGGAAGAAATTATTATTTATTCATTCGTTTATTTCAAAGAAGGAAAGGCTGACTAAGAATTTTACGCGATGTTTATGGATTATAGACGGGATAACTAAAAAATAGTAATCGCAAGTGTCTTTTTACTAATCGTTTATTCCAGATGCGATCAAATTGCGCGAATCGCGCAATCTCGTGGCTAATGCGAACCCTGGGCCTGCATAATAGAAAGTAGTAGTATTAAAAACTGTTTAAGAGCTAAATTGGATATTTATATGGTTTGATCCAATCGACGTGCACGAGCTAGGATAAGCAGCGGCGGCAGTGCGATGTTAGTAGTAATGCTAATTATAATTAAATAATTTATTTATTAACAAGTTAATGAAAGAAACAGCTGAAGCAAATACAAATTATTGCGGGAGGTTTTATACCTTATCTTACACCTACGTATTTGAACATGAAAACATTGTCAGTAGAGAATATAATGCATTTATTACAGCATCCAATATGTAATTTCTTGAAAATCGTGATACACGAGGGTAAACAATTTTTTCCTGGTACCCATACCCGACGGGTAACGGCCCTCGGGTACCCGGTTCCCAATTTTTGGACCCGTGTAAACACTAATATAAATGTAGCATAAAGACCGGCGTATTAGTATGTTGTGATGATGTATTTTCTTAAATACTAAAACTCAACAATCTTTTGGTTTTGTTGTTAAACAAGTATAAAAGATTAATTGACAAGATTAATTTTTCTACACAGGAACTTTAGCATTGAATGAGAGAAAAATAAAAAGAGCCTCCAAAGCTGCTACACAGAATTTGAACACTAAGTTACTCCCCGAGTTTCATATATGTCTTATTGTAAAGTATAAACAGAAGGCTTCATCTTTGATCAATATTAACATTAGTTTATTCATGGTTCTTTTGCTGTTACACTGTCTTCATTTTCACATTGTCGATGAGACTTTAGTTTTTTTTATACTCGAATGACGAACAGTGGCAGAGCTAGGGGTATTGGTCAAGGGGGGGCGAGAATGGTCTGTAGGGGCGCTTTCGACACTATCTCTAAGCGGAGCGCCACCACAGGTTGGCGCGGAGCGTACAGAAATTTTTTGAGTAAAGATACTCCCTAGATCGCCGGAAATTATCTTTCCTGGCCTTGCTAATTTGCAGAGATGAATAAATAGGTCTCATCGCCAACAAAATGTGACAAATGTCGATAGGTAGATGAGAGCGCAATAAAAAAGTCAATTATCGCGAATAAGTAAAAAGTGGTAAAAAGCTGAAAAGGGCGCCAGCAGTCCATTTGAGTCCGTCAGGGGGGCATCCGCCCCTTGACTGTATGGACGCTCCGCCACTGATGACGAATGGTTGTCAATATCATCATTTGCCCCTAATTATATTCTGCAAGTTATGTATGTATGTATTTAGATCCTCCTGCAAGCAGGAACTTGCGAAGAAGCCTCATTGGCTTATCAAAGCCGCAAGCTGACCGAAGTCAGTCTCTTAGATTCATATTTAACGTCCATGATTATGAATTGTCAATTGTCAACAACTCTGTAACTGGACGACATACATTAATCTTGGAGTAACTCAAACTCGGGACCTTATGATTGAAAGGCAACAGCGTTACCCACTGAGCTAACACTCCTTTATTATAGGTGTATGTTTATTACATACCTGGATTAATGTTACAACTCACCCCATAGAGCATCACCAGTTAATCCACACAGTTCCTTCTCGTAGCCCACTGGGGGCGGATCAGGAGGCGGGCGTGTCCAATCATACTGACCGTAAAAGAGACCCCTGTCGTTGATCTTGAAAATGCCAAAAAAAAAAGGGAGTTTATATTTCAATAAACTAATAACTTCTTTTTCAGATGTCTCCAGCATAAAGCTGCTAGGTATTTGCAATCAACTAAAATCCAATCTGGAATAATGCCTTTTCTCAAATCCAATCCTCCATTATAACCCTCTGTATAAATGAATTGAAAATTCAATCCCTCAATTACTCGCACCCTCATAAAGTTGTATCTTTTAAAGTTCATCATATATGCCCCGGAATTTAACATGCCTAAAGGTCAAGGTTCTCTCTCTTCGAATTAGCTCAAGAAACTGAGGAGAGTTCAATTTGTACAATTAAACGAAAATGTCTAAGGGAGGACTAAATGCTCTGATGGTGTACATGAGTGACCAGTATTTGACTTTTTGGCATATTTCAAGGGAGGGTGCAATACTGGTAACCATTAAATACCTCTTTGCATACTACAAAGAGATGTGTCCTAAACAAAAAACCAGAAGCTGGTTTTGTCATACGGTCTTGCTACATTTTAGAAAGAAAAAACACTGGTATGCCACTTTGCCTTAAATGGCTATCTTTTTTCACATTCCAAGATTCTAGTGATTATTTGCTAAGAATGTAATGGTTTATTGGTCTCAGATTATGCTCTTAAACTGCCAGTCTCTGGCACTTGCCAAAGTCCAAGGTTTACGTCACACTATGGAAGACAATGTTACCTGAATACATGATGTATTGTAGAGTTCCGGGCATCTGGCAAGCTCTGGGTTACCTAACCCTTGGTAGACCTGCTCCAGACATTCTGTGGTGTTGATGTAAAAGCACTCCGACGTCACGTTATGAGGCAGACAATTAGCAACGTCGAAACCACGGCAGAAAAATGGATCCCAGTTTTGGTTCGGAGACAGATCGAGGAAGACGCAATCTGAGCCAAATATAAGATAAATTGATCGGTATCGGTCAAAACAATGGAGCAAACATGGATATATAATGACATATAAGAAGGAAAGTGTGAATAGAGTTTGGTTAAGTGGGTTTAACAGTCATTTTAATTCTTAGTTTAACTTTGGCAAAACCAAATTTCTGAACAACTAATGGACATAAACAAGCAAACTAAGTTAGGCTAATGTCTTTCCTAATAGCATGATTAGGTGATTCCTTTGTGCTCCTTGTAGAATTAGATCATAATTTCGTACCCATTAGCAGAAACAATCTATGCTAACTCCTTAGTTTTGTCCATCGTAATGTATCCAATAACTACACTACTGTAAGAAGTTAGAGGGCGCCACGACAATTTGATCGGGATCTTCAGCAGATTTAGATCATAATTGTGTACACAGTAGCAGACAAAAAACTATGCTAACCCCTTAGTTTTGTCCATCGTAATGTATCCAATAACTTCACTAGTGTAAGAAGTTATAGGGCGCCATGACAATTTGATCCCAGCTGGATCTTCTTAAGATTTAGATCATAATTTTGTAGCAATTAGCAGAGAAAATCTATGCTAACCCCTTAGTTTTGTCCATCGTAATGTATCCAATATAACACTACTGTAAGAAACTAGAGGGCGCCATGACAATTTGGTCCCAGCAGGATCTTCTTCAGATTTAGATCATAATTTTGTAGCAATTAGCAGAGAAAATCTAGACTAAACCCTTAGTTTTGTCCATCGTAATGTATCCAATAACTACACTAGTGTAAGAAGTAAGAGGGCGTCACAACAAATTGATCCCAGCGGGATCTTCAGCAGGTTAGATCATACTTGTGTACGCAGTAGCAGACAAAAAACTATGCTAACTCTTTAGTTTTGTCCATCGTAATGTATCCAATGTAACACTACTGTAAGAATCTAGAGGGCGCCATGACAATTTGATCCCAGCAGGATCTTCTTCAGATTTAGATCATAATGTTGTACCGATTAGCAGAGAAAATCTATGCTAATCCCTTATTTTTGTCCATGGTAATGTATCCCATAATTACACTTCTGTAAGAAGAGGGCGCCATGACAATTTGATCCCAGCAGGACCTTCTTCAGATTTAGATCATAATGTTGTACCGATTAGCAGAGAAAATCTATGCTAACCCCTTAGTTTTGTTGGACATGGTAACGAATCCAATTATTACACTACTGTACAAAATAAGAGGGCGCCATGACAAATTGATCCCAGTGGCATCTCCTTCAGAGGCTAACAGAGATGAACACACAGAATGGCAAGCAAACTTAAAGGAAGGACGCTTAATTCGAAAATGAACAAAACGACAGAATAATGGGACAGTAAGAATGAACAGAATCAGAGATGAAGGGGCTCTCTGGACTAAAGTGCAGATGAGTACAACCATGGTGACTTTGTAACTAGATCTAGCTGCTCTAATAATGTTTTACTTGCTCCTGTTAGATCTGGGAAGGGTGAAAGGTCCTTTAAATTTTCTGGAAGCAGGTCGTGGAACAGTCTTCCCCCAAATTTGAAATGCTTGCCAAATGTTAAATATTTTTAGATGCAATATGAAAACTTATATATTTTGTTTAGATGTCTAATATTTGTTTGTCTATCTTTTTGCCGTCCTTTTTGTGCTTTTGGATGTTTACCGTTTTCCTACTGCATATTATTGTGTATGGTTTTTGAATTGAGAACTCCTCTGGAAAGCAGTGCTCTGCACTGAGCAGGACTACCCTCATTAAAGATGACGATAATAAAAAAAATAAAACAATAAAAAAAGTAATGAAGGTGAGGCAGTGAACAGACCAAGTTGGGTCAGGGTGGAAAATAAGTATTTATACCGTAAGTGTTTCTTCAAAAAACACGTATTGTAACCATCGTAACCACTCGATTAACTTTCAAGCACAGCCCACAAAACACTCATCTATTTTCACCTGAATGATCTGTCAGGTAACAGAATTTGTCCTCGGTCCACCAACAATCAGGTCTCTGCCACGGTTCAGTCAAATTCACCCAAAGATGATCCCAGAGATCCACAGAGAACCTCACCTGAGAATATGAAATATAATAATCAAGTAATAATCAGCAGTTATTTTTACAACGCTTAAGCGCCCACAAATGTGAGAGAAACCCCGCAAGGGCCTATGGATTACAACTTAACATGTCGGGTGGCTTCCAATTCAACCTTATCACTCAAATTTGGAATCTTTTCAATTTAGAAAGTCATTTCAGATGGGAAAACCGTAGACTGCTCTTGGAAAAAAAAACACCTTTCAATGACCTGGCTGGGGATTTAACCTGGAACCTCCAGATTGCTAAGCTTCATTGCTTATAATGCCACCGCCTTTATCCATTTTGCCACAGCACCGGTACTAATATCCTTTCAGTTATCATAGCAACTACATAATTACATATTTAACATGTTAATCATTTATTGATGAGGTATTTGGTACTGGTTGCAGTGGTCTATACAAATTTCAATTAATTAATTAATTTGAATGAATTGAATTATTTAGCAAACCTTAGCATTGTTATAGGTCTTTTAGGACATGAATAAAAGAAGGCTAAAACAATATATTTCAAAGCACCTTGAAGTTCATTCCAAACCTGATATATACAATTTAGTAAACACATCTATGAGGGACATTCATTTGCATTTTAGTGTAAAGTAGATGTAATATTATTAGCAGCACAAAAACCCACAATATCAGTCAACAGCAAAGGTTGCACTACCTTGGCAAAATTTTTGAGGGTAATCATTTTGCTAGGCTTTAATTGGAGTAAGAATATGAATTTCTAACCTTTTCCTCTGATGGTGAATGTTCCAGAGAAATTGGATAAATTCTCGTCTCATTTAGTTGGAAGGCGTGACTGGAAAGACTAATATTGAGAGACTCCAGATTGAAGGTACTTGATGGGATGTTGATCTGTGAGAGGTACAAGTGAGATATCCGGTTATCATGTACAAGTATGAAAGTACTTACTTTAAGGTCTCCCAATAGAAACCTTATCTAGTAACCTGCAAGATTGCCCACTTCTGCAGGTACCAGTCAGTCTACCGGAAATAAAACAATTAACTGGAGCACTTCTCAAGCGGTGTTGTGTTTCATTCATCATTGAGTTATCTTAGCTCAGCCATGCGCACTTGCAAGACTGTCAATGATAGACATAGTAGTACAGCTCCTGCACATGTGTATGCAATGAATATGACTGAACCAAGATCGAGTTGGATTATACAGTTACAGTCTTGTGGTTTAGTTAGAAGAGTACCTATCTTACTTGATAATTATAAACAAGATTTGGCCTGGCCTACCTTTAGAGACAGGACAGGAAAACTATTGGGAAAGATATACCTCATGCATTAAAAGAAAGGCCTGACTAGGAATAGGCTAAGATGATCTTAGAATGATGATATGTAATATGTTGAAACCACGGTGCAACTTTACCTCAAAGGAGACAATCACTGCTGTATGTTCTTGCTCAACTCTGTGGTTCAGCTGCCAAGTATACAGTAACTCATCTCCACCATCAACGTATGGGAAATCAGATCTCAATATCGTGTAGGAAAGCTTTGAGAAATAATTCCAAAATTGTATCTTTAATATGCTAAATGGATAAAGGGAGAGTTATGGATGTCACTTTCTTTTTCTTTCCATATCTTTTTTTGTGGGGGGGGGGGGGGTTGGGGATGGGCGTAGTGTTGAGGAACATACACCTCCCTAATTTTAGTGGGAAGATTCGACACCTTCCCTCACCGAATTTTGTGGTTTGGAGGCAATGGGAGTGTCACTGAAAGACGTTCTTTCACTTTTTGTTATTATTTGTTATTTATAAACTGCATCCCCAAACAAACAAATAAAAGCAATGATTTAGACTGGGGATTTTGGTATGGTCCAAAATTTATTTTTGTTCACTTTGAAGGCTAACAAATTTTTCTCTCCCTCCTTCCACAAACTATAACAACTGCCTAGATTACTCTCACTATGATCATTAATGATAAATGAAACCCTTTTCTGTGCTTCTGGTGAGTGCATTGGCACGAGTAGATCTTACAAATTTGAAGGCACAGATGCTCGAGGCAGGACTTAAGTGTATGAAATGTGACTTGCTCACCAAACTCTTGATATCTTGATACAGTGAATAACAATATAATAACATATTATATCTAGACAATCACTACAATCCTGTACTATTAGCCCCATCAAAAAATCCTCACATCAACCAGGGCTGGATAGCCCAGTTGGTAGAGAGCCGGACTTGTAACCCAGAGGTGACCAGGGACGTAGCCAGGGGGGGGGCTGTGGGAGCAGCTTCTCCCCCCTTTTAGTGTCGAAAAAATGTTTAGACCTGTTTTTTTTTGCATGGTATTTTGTCAGTGCTCTTTTGATCTTGAATACTAGTCAGCTCCGTCAACTCAATTATAATTTGTAGTAACATTCAGGCCTACTGATTCAGCTACTTAGTTTAACAGATGCAATTAGCTAAATTTAGCCTATAGCCTATTACAAGTCTACAGTTGGCCACTGCGTAATAAAATACATACAGCCTTCCTAACCGCACTCGATGGAGTGTCACGAACCGTATACACAACGATGCAATGGCGTTCTCATCCTTTCTATGATTTGTCATAAGTTGTTGCACGAACAGTATGTTATGAAGCTAAGCTAGCAATTGACACCCTCTCCCCTTAGAACCCTCCCCCATATCAATCGCAAAATGTGCTTCCCCCTTCCCCCCTTGCAAATTCCTGGCTACGTCACTGGAGGTGACTGGTTCAAACCTTACTTTACTGTATTTTTTTTTTCAAGTATTACTCAACCAAGATTTCAATTCTGTAAAGAAAGACATCCTTCTAGATTTTTCACCAAATGAAAGTCAAAAACCCAGTAATTAATAATGTCATTTGGTTTTCGACTTTTCGTCACCCAGAGAGACTTTTTATTACAGTACTAATCACATGTAAACTATTAGTTGGAACATATCAAAAAATTTGCAAAATTATTTTTCAACTTCTCTATTGTCAAATGACAATTAACAATAACTGTCAGTCCAAGCTAATAAACACATTGCAATGGTATTTCAGTATGAATCTCAGCATCATTTTTAATTTTTTATATATTTATCATTTTTTATTATCAAAACCAACTCAAAAGCTGATTTAATGCTGGAGAACCCCAATACTTACGTAACTGATTAGAACTGTTTTGAGAATAAAACTTCTAGAAAGCTATTATGTGGTTTACATCAATCTCAATTTTAAGTTATTTTGCTAAATGATGGAATAATTAACACTTGCAATTCAAGAACAGAATTCTGACAGATATGTCAACTGATGAAGTTTACAATTATAGTGAAGGCTTCATAACATTTTATTCAAAAGATGTTGTCAGCATTTTTGGATTTTCTCACCTCTGGTTTCGGAATTTCCTCCACAAAGTATTCATCCTCCTCCTGTCCTTCTTCGGTGCTCATTAGATGACGACCAGAATAGCCCTTCCCAGTCTCTAGGAAGCTTGCAGCTAAGAAGAGATCAAACTCACTTTACTTTTAAATAATCTTAATTACATAAAAGATCATCTAAAGAACCAAATGTAAGTTTTACAACAATATTTAGGTTGAAATTCTGAACATACAAAAATTTAGGGCAGGCTAAAAATACACTCTTTTAAGCTCTGGACAATACAAATGACATAAACTCAACCACTTTCTCTGTACTAAGTTAGTCCTGATGTAGCAATATGCGAATCCCCCCCCTCCCCCACACAAGGACTTGTGAATATTGTCGGTATTATAGCTGTCATTATGTGGCAGTGTTAGGATCCCATGATGAATTCAATGTTCTTGGTCATTATGTGGAGGTGCTATTAGTGCCACATAAGGACTAAAATTGTTCTTGGTCATTTTGTGAACGATAACTTTGTATTCACATAATGACTAAGGTTTATATAATTTCTACTGAATTTTTGTCGGATTTGGCATTCCATACAAGTAAACATTGGTACAAGAGATCAATCTTTTGATGTTAAATATGACATTGCAAACTTTGAAAGATGCAGTCTGTATCGTATGTATGTATGTATGTGTGCATGTATTATGTATTTTAGATCCTCCTGCAAGCAGGAACTCGCAAAGAAGCTCATTGGCTTATCAAAGCTGCAAGCTGACCGACGTCAGCCTCTTACATTCATATTTAATGTCCATGATTATGAATTGTCAACAACTCTGTAACTGTTCGACATACATACTGTATCTTGGAGTGACTCGAACTGGGGACCTTTTGATGGGAAGGCACCGGCGTTAACCACTGAGCTAACACTCCTTAGTGTATTACATATATAAGAATATTACATTGCGAACTTTGAAAGATGCAGTCTGTATCTTTGGAAGGGTTAATTATTTTACAATATTGTAAGCCTTCATGATTGGATACTGTACCTTCATTATTGCTGTATTTCTTTGAGGAGAGAAACAGAAGCACCACCAGAATCGAAGAACACACTGTTACACAAATAGTCAGCTGAACTCTTTCCATTAGGAGTTGTCTTCATACATTAACACTTCAGGACAACTGTAGGTATTAAAACAAAAGAAGAGACAATCAGCTCAATAGGCTTTATCTCAATAGTGTTGGCTGAATACTAATAGATTGTTAGCTCCATACTAATAGAGTGTTGGCTGCATACTAATAGAGTGTTGGCTGCATACTAATAGATTGTTGGCTCCATATAAATAGATTGTTGGCTCCATATAAATAGTATTGGCTCCATATTAATAGAGTGTTGAACAGTTATTGTTTTATGCGGCTAAAATGAGCTGAGTGTTGGAAGCCGAATGGCTTGTAACTTATACACTTCACGATAAATCTCCTAACCAAAAAAATCCCACCTTACCATGGCTGAGCAAGGAACGAAGCCACCACATCCCACCTGACACAATGTGCACCTCTAAAGCCAATCCCTTTATCCACTCGACCATAGTGCTGACACTTTACCTGTGCCAGGAAATTCTAAACAAGTTATTCTGAAATTACACTGTACTGTGGCTACAGCATATATGGTGGTCAGAAATCCATTTGCCATGATTTTTCGGCCAAGGGGATAACTTAATATCTTCTCGGACAACACTATGTCATTCATCAATGGCAAAAATGTGGGTGGAAGGTATTGATCGAATTTTCCAAAACAAGGTGCAGAAAGACAATTAGCCTAGTTGGATTTCTGACAGCATTAACATTATTTTACTTTTTCTTTCCTGATGGGGAAATACATCATAAATCAAATGTCACTCAATATCTGTACTTTTCCCCATTTGTCAGATTTGTATTGAAAAGTGTTATCACAGCTAGTTCTGTCACCAATACCGGCAGCACCGGTTTTGTTTGTCTGAAGCATATATGTATATTTTTGCTCCAAATGATGAGATTTTGGCCCAAAACGGCAATTGATAAGCCTCATTTGCATAAATTTCTGCAAAATTGTATGTGAAATGCTACTAGGCTTGTGTAGCCAAAATAGTGAGTCATCTCTAATTTCTCTGGTAAACAAAGTGGTCCCAATGTTGTTAGGATCCTATTTTCAATCATCTTGCATGATTTTGCAATATATTACAAGAATGGGCATATTCAAGGCTATTCCAAACTAAGCTGCATGTATGCACAACGTGTAGCTAGAATATCAATACAAGTCATGGATGCATCGATCACATTGTAGAAAAATTTTCTGGACGGGGATATGCAGTGCATATGGTAAATTTCCTTCATGCAT
Organism: Apostichopus japonicus; assembly: GCF_037975245.1. Lineage (NCBI taxonomy): Eukaryota > Metazoa > Echinodermata > Holothuroidea > Aspidochirotida > Stichopodidae > Apostichopus > Apostichopus japonicus. Next base: position 25,756,411 of record NC_092569.1, on the reverse strand, counting down.
AAATGATATGATTTTTCAGAAAACTGATTATTTTCTTTGAGTTTCAAAGGTCATCCAAAGTACTATTATCAAAGCCGTCTCCATGGTTTCCTTTCCTCTCAGTGAGTCTGATGCAATTTGTTCACGTCTCAAAAAGTTCACAAGATGAACGAAATTAGGAAAACTTGCCAGCAAGGAGCGATTCAGACTTAAAATTATATTATTTAGGGTGTGTATTAGTCATTCAATTAGTGCATTCCTTCTTTGATGTAAAACTGTTACCATATGCCATATTGCCATAATGCCATATTGCACAATACACTTTACAGGACAAAATTATGTGGGCTAGACCTAGGCTATATAGTGCATATTGATCAGATTCACTCTCAGTCACAGTTAGGCCTATAGCATATTTTCAAACAAAGCAAAGTTGGCATTTAATGCTAAGGTAAACGGATCTGGGACCCTCCATTCTGCAGTTTAGACCTTAGAGTCTTACGTTTGGTTAGGACGTTACTACCGCTTACATCAGTTCAACTTAGTCTATTGCTGCCTTGGCCTAGCCTACGTCAAAGTTGATAAAGCATACTGTAGACTAGCACTAGCCTAAAGTTGAAGGCTTAGGCCTAGATTTACATGTAGGCTAGTAGTAGTGGAGTAACGAAAAATTCAACTGCAGTTTAAGTAGGCTTACACCGAATAAATTCTTGATAAAGGGATTATGCGGGACGTTGAGGGAGTGTCGATCAAGACTACAAACAAAACCAAACCAGTCTACTTAAGCTTCTATAACAGTGTCGTGTGGCATCAGTGTCATTCTTTACCGAAGTACTCGACCAGTTGATCAGTTCCAGTACGGCCGCCCGAACATCACAGGTAGTGCATGCAGTAAGCATGCAATGTGCAACAAGCAAGACCCGCAAAATGTTAGATATTACTTACGTGCTCGGTGTACGTAGGCAGCACCTGTCACGCAGGACTGTCAGATCAGTGATTGTTGCCCTTGCAGTTTCGTGATTTCCATTTCATGTACCTATCAATGTCATGTCCCTCATTCTCACAGTTAGGTCTAAAGTATTTGGATATATCCGACAGAATATGCGTTTCCATGAGCAAAGAAGTGAACGTCCTTTGCATAATATGCCAACATTGAAAAAGTTCATCCTATGCGAAGGATATATTGTATCCTTCGCAAATGATAAACGTTTCCAATGTAATAATTAGTAGATAATTGGAAGCGCCGTGGCACTTGTAGTGTGCCCTATCCCAGTAGCTCTCAATATAGAACATGATATAGGATATTTTGTATGTTTTTACCAGACCACAATAGTCCAGGGGTTTCAATCATTGGGGTAGGGGGGAGGGGGCACGACATTCACACTCTCGGAAGGGTGCCGGGGACACAATTCTTTTTATTGGTTTAGTGACTGACTCGTGTAGGCGCTATAGGCCTATCAGGCTCATAATGATTCCTGTATCTCCTTAAGGGAGCACAAAACTGATGAAACAGAACTTTTTTTCTAAAAAGTTTATAATAAACTTACCGATTTCATTAACAACGTAAATTAAACGAGGAACAGCGCATTTTTATTCAAAAATTGATTTGGCCAAAAACGATTTTGGTCCCAAAAAATTTGGGTCATAACAACTTTCAGTCACATTTTTTTTTCGTGAAAAAATGTTGGTCTCAACAAATTTGGTCCAAACAAATTTGGTCACAAAAAGATTGGGGTCAAAAAAATACTTTTCTTGGTACAAACAAGTTTTTGGATAGAAAAAATTGCTCCGAATTTTCTTTTTGTCGGAACATAGAGACGTCGGAACATAGAGACGTCGGAACATAGGGATGTCACCAAGCCATGGCCTTATAGGCATGACTTATCATATACTGACAACTTTAAAAGACTTTCCCTCACAAGACCTTATATTCATAACAATCAATTCGGGAGAGTCAGAGCCGACAGCCTGAGGTACAGTTTGTTCTATTATTTTTTTTAATTATTATTTGTTTTTTTCATAAAGGCTCATATCACACTTATTTTCAGAACTGTTTTTCTGTTGTTTAGTCTAAATTGTTTCCACTGAATCAAAAACAAAGTTATTACTGGCAAAAGACATGACATGCAACAATACATTAGTCTGAAGGTGGGGTGTGGGGGGTGTGGGAGGGGGGTGTGGGAGGGGGGTTAAGAATTCTAATGTTTGCCATGATTCTTTTCTATTTTTTTTTTTTTTTTTTGGCAGACCGTTTTGTGTTGTAAGGGAGGTTTTCTCTGATTTAAATGTACCGCAGCAAAATAAGTAGACCATAACTAACAGGGGCGTGTCCAGAATTTTCTAACCCGGGGGGCGCGAATTACTATCTAAGCGGAGCACCACCATCGGTTGGCGCGCAACGTACCATAAAATTTCTGGTTTTGATATCCCCCCAGATCACCGGAAATGGCACTTCTCGGGCTTGAAATGACCAACCAGATATACACTTTTGCCTGAGAACCACGAATTTCCCAATTTTTTCTTCTTCATCCATAACCTTATTGAAGATTGTCACCAGTCATATATCATGTTCGACCTCATCGCATCTCCCGCCGGCGGATGATTGCTTTTTGTAGGTGATTCTACGTCGCGGCCCACAATACCCGTAAGACCCACTTTTCAAGGTTGTAAGCCCATTATTTGTCTAGAATTTGAAAATTCACAATTCTCGTGAATAAATACACTTCAAAACATACCCATAATGTTGCACGAACTTTCATCTATGGACAACCGATATAGAAAAACCTCCTTCAAACCCTAACAGACCGGTCAAAATTGTACGAGTAGAGGGAAGTATGATGAAGAATGGTGGTAAGGGAATTTTCGAAAATTCAGACACAGTTAATTTATTGGTGTACAAATATTAATATAACGGCTACTATAAAACTTCGTTGAGGACAAAAAATACCAGATATTTCCGAAACCGAACACTACACACATCTACAGTTTGGAGACTGTTCATCCCGGAACGCCATTTTCATGCTCAATGATATGATGTGATATCTGCTGTATGCTTTTAAAATTCAAATAATTGAAATGAGACTGAAATAAATAACTATGATCTGTTTAACGTGCAATGCTCCGCCAGTGGCGTAACGATGAGCCGAGGGTGCTCCTGGCCCAAAGGGGCCTCCTATCAGGAGGTCCAACCAAGGGGCGTCCGCAGAAATTATTACAAGTGGGTGGGGGGGGGGGTGGTTAACAGTAGGTCATATAGGTGTAACACAATACTTGATACTATCTAAGCGGATCGCCACCATCGGTTGGCGCGGAGCGTACGACGATTTTTTGCAAAAAATACTCCTAGATCGTCGGAAAAGACACTTCCCGTTAAAGTTGCATTTATACATCGGTTATTTTGAGATCTCATGTCTTAGGATTTTGACTTTCGATAATTTCAATAATGCATGATGGGTCCGTATGCAATGAACATAACTAGCGAACTGTTGGTTGCATGGGGAAATGTCAGATGCTTAACTTTTTTTGCTTTAATTTTGATATTCCAGGGGTGGGGTGGGCAAGTGCCCCCCCCACCTTACTGTATGGAGTATAATGGAGACTACTGTACAAATACAGTAATCAAACCTTAGCATAAACCTAATTTTGGCTGAAACTTCGTCACCATCTAAGCCTAATTTCCTGTGCTTTTTTACTTACCAGATACACCGAAGCCATCTTTATTCTTACCTTTTACTATTATATTTCTATGAAAGCCCTGCCTTCTTTTTCAAATGAACGCAGTTTCAAGTCTGTTGGGTGTTGGGTCATTGTTTTAGAATTTTTCAAAAAATCATATGTCCCGATGTTGTACTCAGTACAACATTGGCTGGAATTGGGTTTTAAATTATATACTTCGTTTTCGATTATAATAATGAATAACACAACTAGCTCGATACAGACGTTAATACTCAATGAGCCCATGATCATGATGTCCGTATTTCGTGTACGTTAAAATATGTATATTGTCTTGTTCAGTCTTGCATGAGTTTTTTTCTTTCCCAGTAAAACGGGCCCTCCCTATCCAAAGAGGTACCCTTTTTCTGTGCATCAGTATAGCGGGGGCCCCCTTTTGGTCGGGGCCACCTGCTCACTGCGGTCCGAGCCCATATGAGTTAGGCTACTTTGCCCCACATTCTTTCCATTTCGAAAGACGCACAGTTTCACGTTCATTACACACTGAAGGCTTCGACTCTTTATCTGCCTTCAGTTTAGGGAAGATCTTGGGAGTTTCATCTCTAGATATCGCTAGATATTGCTAGATATCCATACAGTAAAGTGCCCTTGGGATTTCTTGGGGCCTGATCTTGGGAAATTGCAAAGTCGGGAGTGGTCGCACTCTATGTATAGGTCAGTGCACGAACTCTAGGCGTCACTAATACACAACCCGATCACTTGTTATCGATGAAGTGGTGTGTAGCCGGATTTTGTCAAGGTCTTGGTAATACGGGCGATGGTCTTTAATTAAGTTTCGTAACTCATCGGGAAGCGATTAGAGGGGTGGGGCGTAGGGTTGTGGGCACGCGTTTTCATGCAGATGGGAACAATCTCAAGAAGTGATGGGTGCGTCCTTTTCTCCGTTTTCTCTCTTTCTTCATTTTCTATTCCCTTCCTTCCTCTCCTTCCTCTTTCCCCTTTTTTCTTCTCTTTTTTTCTCTCCTCTTTTTCTTACCCGGGGGGCGCGCGCCCCCAAACCATCCCCTGGATACGCGCCTGACTAAAATAAGGATTCAAACAAAGTTTCTTTGTAACAATCTTTAATCGATCCTACGTATTTAACTGCCTAAATATGTTTACATACATCATCAAACCAGTCGACATTCCACTGTATAACAAAATTGTGCTGCAACTTACAAGCATCGTGAGCACTATGTATGATATACGTTATATCCCTCCGCACAGCTGACCGCGGAAAACTAAGAATAAAGGGATGAACACAATTTTAAAGATTCGTCTCAATTGTTAAGTTGCATATAGCACCGTTGATGTAAGCTACTGTTATATCAATTAAAACGATTTTTTTTTAAATGACAAGCCCCCCCCCACGCAAGTATAAAATAGAGGGCGCTATATTGATTTAAAATTATAGACAAACCTTATCACAGTAAATTATTTATCTTAGCCCCGAAAACCCATTATTTCACAAATGCACCTGTATTATGTACACTTACATTAAGTATCGATTATATCATGCAATAGATATAGAAGAAGGAAATAATTTCAACACCAATGACAATAACTCACTGACAATTCGGACCATCTATGAATAATATTCGAAGTCACGGTAATATTTCCATTTGTCTACCGTTTTACAATAACTGGGAACATATAAAATGCGACAAATATTCACTTCTCACATTTACGCAAACGAATTTCTTACGGGTGACCGTTGCTACATAGTTCTAAAAAAATACGATTATTTCACAATACGTGTTTTCCGACGTTTCCATGAACCGTATGCAGTTTGTTATTGATCAGCAGTTATTTTTTATTTCCTTGTTGTTTCCGGATTAAGCAGGTCAATGGTTTAATCAAAGTCTAATGACCTCTTTCTTCACGCACGCCTAGATCATAGTTTTGTATTTTTTCATGTTCTTAAACGAAGCCAAAACAAATATCAATTTGCATATACTCGTGCGCGAGGCTATTCAGCCAATCACTAGACAGATGATTTCATCACCCGATATTTCCGATGCATTCTTTAAGCGTTGGAAAATTCCATGTTTTGTACTCAGTTCAGTCAGGTATATGTATATGTCCAACGATATGCTCGTTCTTGCTCACGAGCTATTGCTCGTCGATGTTATATTGAGAAGTACTATTAGATATCAGAAGAGCAACAATTCTGTGTATTGTAAACCCGTTCTACTCTTCAACTCACCTACAGTATCACCAACAAATAATCTGTACAACATTGAACAATAGAACGATTTTCGATTAAATAAAAGGCAATTCTCTTCATCTTTTGACAGACTGTTGTTTTCTAAGAAGTAGATCAAGGTCAGCGTTACACAGTATTTATAATAAATATCATGTCATATATAAGGAATCGTTTATACATCTACCTTTGTCAATGTTTCATTTACATACACGAGGCACCAGGGGCCCGGCACCAGGGTGAGTTGGTCGGGGCCTTAACACTAACAGCTTTCACAGCATGTTGCCGACATAAGTGGCAATTTCAGCACCGGCAGGTCTACTGAAAATAAAACTCTGACACATGTACCCAAATCCCAAACTCTTTTCCGGGGTCCCTGGCACAAAAGAGGAATCATAATTTAGATATTACGAAACCACTTAATACAGCTCTCCATGCGGCGAAACCGAAGTCGTGGCAGACGTTACAGACGTTACTTCCAATCAACTAATTCCAGTTGGTCCATTTAGGACTATTTTTCGACGGCGGACGTACACTATAATAGGCTATGTGGTGTGGCACCTGTAACTCCCCTGGTCTTCCTGCTCAAGTTCACTTGAATAACATTCTCTTGCATATCAAGGAAATGACATCGTAAAGTAAAATAAAACTCTCGACCACTGTTATGAGAGAGAATCCGATAAATAGACCTAAAAGACCACCGGTTGTACCTAAAACAGATTCAACCTGCAAAGGAATAAAAAAACAAATGTTTGTTTTCTTTTCTTTTCTTTCTTTTTTCATTGTTTGTTTATTGGTTTGTGTGTTAAAGAAGGTACAAGATACTCTCTGTTTTTAGCGAAATATACGTATTACATTATATGTCAAAGTGAGCGTTCGTTCTTGGAAACAGTTCATTCATTAAATTGGTCAGATTTAGTCCATTCATCAAAGTTGTTGAACTGCACTGAAACAAAGATACTTATTTAAGTAGACGTTGTCAGATCAGTTGACGTTGTCAGATCAGTTGACGTTGTCAGATCAGTTGACGTTGTCAGATCAGTCGACGCTGTCAGATCGGTCGACGTTGTCAGATCAGTTGAAGTTGTCAGATCAGTCGACGTTGTCAGGTCAGTCGACGTTGTCAGATCTGTTGACGTTGTTAGATTAGTCGACGTTGTCAGATCTGTTGACGTCAGATCAGTTGAAGTTGTCAGATCAGTTGACGTTGTCAGGTCAGTCGACGTTGTCAGGTCTGTTGACGTTGTCAATCTGTTGACGTTGTCAGATCTGGTGACGTTGTCTGATCTGTTGACGTTGTCAGATCTAGTAACACTATTCCAGAAACTAGAGTTCAAGATACAGGTCCTTTGATAATATATTAATTTAATCTACAAGGATTGCAAAAATAATTCATATCCTTGTAAAATCCATTTAATGAAAATTTGTGAACACCTTTTCCTGGATTTCTTGTTCATGGGTCTGATAGGTACGGTAACATCCATTTATGTGGGAATATGTATTTTCACGGGTGGTGTTATAGGGGTGAGCGTGGGTTCTTTTGAAGTTACAAGTAGCGTTTTCTACTTTAGAGAAAGCAGAACTGTCCTAGTTTCAGCCATATCATTTAAACATGCCGACATACTAATTTCTCCTTGAAATTCATGCTTGTCTTCAAATTATTAATGTTTGCTTCGTACAATGTCTGTCATATGGTTTACTCCTTTAAAGAACATAACAATTCACCGTATTGGCGGGAACCTGTTCCACTAATTCGTAGTTTAATTCTTGAAAGTAAACCTTCACCTTCACTAAGTTGTCTCTTTAATTGGAAGAAAGAAATCGGGAATTGGTTAAAATTATGCAATAGACACATTTAAACAAGTGGCAAACATTCTGGGATTATTTTACAATATATCCCGTAAGTCATCCATCCATTTCTACTTCAAGTGGAGTGCGCAAGGTGGGTTGGTGTGTGTGTGTGTGGGGGGGGGGGGGGGGCAGGGGCGTAGCGAGCGGGGGGTGTGGGGGGGTGTCACACCCCCCAATAATTTGGTCGCTGTCGGCAAATTTTGGGTCTGTCGGCAAAAGGAGAAAAGGTGAAGAGAGCGGAAGGGGAAGAAAGAAGGAAAGCTGAATAGAGAAAAGGAGAACGGGAGCTTCTTCCGTGCCAAATTTGACTTAAAATATGCACCAGATTGCATCTAAGGACGTTTCAAAACTAAAAATTTTCCAAAGGGGAGGGGGACACCCCCTCCCCATTTCAGTTACCACTTCCAGATCCGTCGGCAAATCAAATTTGACTTAAAATATGCACCAGATTGCATCTAAGGACGTTTCAAAACTAAAAAATTGCCAAAGGGGAGGGGGACACCCCCTCCCCTTAGACCCCTCCCCCATTTCAGTCACCACTTCCAGATCCGTCGGCAAATCAAATTATCCACACCCCCCCAACAAAAAAACCTTCGCTACGCCCCTGGTGGGAGGGGGTTAGAGTGCGCAAGGTGGGTCGGTGTGTGTGGGGGGTGTTTGGAGTTCGCAAGGTGGGTTGGTGTGGCGGGGGGGGGGGGGGTCGGTGCGATGGAGCATATACTTAACCTTTATCGTCTGTCGTTGGAAAAAGAACCTTCAGGATGTAAAATGTTTAGAATTTCAGTCGGTGAATCATCCCCTGACCACTCACCCAGGCGGGACGCTGGTTCATGGGGTGCAGTGAGGTGTACAATCCCATTTGAAACATGAGACACAAATTGCAAAGTATATTTATAAGCACAACTGCGTTTACCACGTATTTAAAGACCTTAGTTTTGGACTATAAGCATGCCTCGGATTGCACCATTTGACGTCAACACTCTCATTTCTGGTGGTTGACCCCCCCCCCCCCCTTAAACCCGAATAATGGGAATCGGCTGCAATGGCGATATATAGGGACGGTCCCTACACCCATCAGATTTATACTCATGGATCCTACTATGATCCTTCCATAAAAGTTAATGCCACTCATAAAATAAAGATCAGTCGAGGACCCCCCCACACCGACCCCACCCCTAACCCCCTCCCCATCCCTACACCACTCATATATGAAAGCATGCACACGTCACGGACTATTTCAAGTTACCGTATCGTCATTGTACTGCTTTATGAAGTCTCATATGTCCACATAAATCGTTTATTTGACTGCATACAAACAGCTTAATCACAATTACATCATTCGGTGTCGACACAGTTATAAAACATTGGAAACATGTTGCTTTAGCCCATAACATGTGATATCACGTTTTCCTCTGTCGCTTTTATATTTGATGAGCATAACCAATTTGACTGATGAGTATCCCATGTTTGAAAAGCAAAACTACCAATATAAAAGTATATATTAAAATGAAGGCCAAAACATAATTTTAATCACAAATTAATTTGCTTCGGATTCCAAACATCATAATCGATAATAATCGATAAATCAAGCAATATAACCGAGTTAATAGTTATGACAGGCTTCAGGTTTATTCTATTCAATTCATAAAATAAGACAGAGATCAAGTTCTGCTATATTTATTGTTTTCTCTAGTGTTCTTACCTTGCTGCCCGTACGTCTTCTATTGTCTTATACACGATATCATTTTTTGTACGAAGTAAATCCTGTTTCAAATAATGCTACAAAATCAAACAGAAATAACAGACAAAACATGAATGTACTATGTCAATGAGCAAGGTACAAATTATCTTTCAAACTTAAAATTCCTTTGATTAGTACATAAAGTCTTACTCTTTGAGAAAGATGTGAAAAACATTTCTCTTTCCGTAAACATTACAGAGAAAAAGCAAATGATCCTTCCCTAATAGTAGAAAACGCATCTGATATCTCAAGGTCATTATTTTGCTTTTCTTAACAGGTATTAAAATGTAATCTGATTTTTAGCATTTCAGCATTGTTTGTTTCGTAATTAGTTTCGTTGTGTTCCTTAAGAAAGAACACCTCCATTTTACATGTCATAAAAAGGGAACAAAAGGGAGAACAGAGGTCTTTGAGTATAGCTTTGTTTTGGACTTGTTTTTATCCTCTTCTTTCTCTCCTTTTCTTCATTTATGTTCAAACGTCACGAATCTGTGTAATATTATGCTATCTTTGAGCTTTACCTCGATCCATATTCAACCAAGCTGATAAATAAATCATTTATTTATTATAACAGATGAAACATTTTACTGAACGCCATGCAGAGCGAAATTAGAAGCATTCGCTCAACCATGAACCAGTAAGCGATATTTGCGTGGTTTTCAGTGTAAATGTATAGTTTAATCAGCAATAATTTATATACGAAGTTAATCCTTATTGGACCACAAATACTATCATCATAGTAAAATACTGCATGACTGCATCAATACATTATATACTTACGTAGTACCTAGCATCAGGCCATAAGGAGAACGTCATTTGAGTATTGTAGACAAATTCTCTGTTGTTAAAAGTTAATATACGTTAAGTTACCGATTGTAAATGTGTACTGCAGTGTACAGTTAATATATATATATATATATATATATATATATATATATATATATATATATATATATATATATATATATATATATATATATATATATATATATATATATATAAATATATATATATATACATATATATATATATATATATATATATATATATATATATATATATATATATATATATATATATATATATATATATATATATATATAAGTAGTATAGAGGAGAATTGACAACACAACACACTGGGAATGCCACTGGGAATGCCACTGGGAATGCCACTGGGAATGCCACTGGGAATGCCACTGAGAATGCCACTGAGAATGCCACTGGGAATGCCATTTGGGAATGCCACTGAGAATGCCACTATAGGAATGCCATTTGGGAATGCCACTAAGAATGCCATTAGGAATGCCACTGAGAATGCCACTGAGAATGCCATTGGGAATGCCATTTGGGAATGATTCAAGAGTAACCATAAGATTGGCAACTAGGAATGCCATTGGGAATAACATTGGGAATAATATTGGGACTGTTATTTGGGAATGTCTTTTGGGAATGACTAAATTTACCAAGAACTGGGAATGCCTTTTGGAGGAGTATAGTATTTTAATTTTTTTAAATTTTTTTTTCTCATCATTTTATTTTTTCTTCTTTGTGTGTGTGTGTGTTTTTATCGTCTTTCTCATCATTTTATTTCTTTTCTTCTTCTTTTTTCGTATGCATTATCAAATAAATAAATAAATAATAATAAATAAAAAAGAAACAAAACAAATATATACATAAAAATAAAAAAGAAATAGAGAGACTATGCACTATTTTTTTAAACTCCTCCTTAAAGATCATCTCCTCAGCAACCCCAGCGTATAAATGCCTAGCACTTGCCATTATGGTGAAAATTATAGGTACTTTTTAAGAAAAAGTCGCCCAGGAGTTAGGCTCCTTATCAAACGTCAAACAAAGAGTACCGGTAATCCCCAAAACTTCTCCTAACTTGAACCGTGTTTTTTTTTTAAACTGCGTACCCTCACCTAATGGTCGATAATCACCGGTTTAACTCTGGACAAAGAGCACCTGCATTCTTTTTCTTAACTTTTTCCTTTAAAAATAGTTTTCATCTTATTCAAAAATTCATTCGACTTTGGACTTCCTAATAGAACAGCTCTACCTATAATTTTCACCATAATGGCAAGTTCTAGGCATTTATACGCGGGGGTTGCTGAGGAGATGAAAATTCTCTTTAAGGAGGAGTTTATAAAAATACTGCATAGCGAACAGTTCGTTATGCTTTGCACCAGAGCAAATTTTAGGATATTCCTAAAAGATGTAACGGTCGCGGTCAGATACAGAGGGAGACGAAATATGAGGTTAATAGATTCGGACAACGACGTCCAGTACAAAATTTCGACGAATTCGACGGAACGAAGGAAACGTCAAAAGAGATTTTTATGAACTTACCTGATGTTGGCACTATATGACTGGTTTGCTCAACAGAAAGAGGCACTCCGCTATACCCAGCCTGAGACCAAACGAAATTCAACGGCTTTTTTTAAAGGCCATCAATTTCTCCAGAAAGAGCAGACTGATCCGTCTTCCTTAAACATGCATTGTCTTTCTTTTCTTTTCTTTTCATTCATTTAAGTTTTTTTTTTTTGTTCTCGATGGTTCCTTATCTATGTATATTATTTATTCTTACTTAGTCTCTCTATTTCTTTTTTATATTTATGTATATATTTGTTTTGTTCTTTTTTATTTATTTATATTTATTTATTTATTTATTTGATAATGCATACGAAAAAAGAAGAAGAAAAGAAATAAAATGATGAGAAAGACGATAAAAACACACACGCACCCAAAGAAGAAAAAATAAAATGATGAGAAAAAAAATAATAAAAAAAATTAATAAATTAAAAAACTATACTCCTCCAAAAGGCTTTCCCAGTTCTTGGCAAATTTAGTCATTCCCAAAAGACATTCCCAAATGAGAGTCCCAATATTATTCCCAATATTATTCCCAATGGCATTCCTAGTTGCCAATCTTAGGGTTACTCTTGAATCATTCCCAAATGGCATTCCCAATGGCATTCTCAGTGGCATTCTCAGTGGTATTCCCAGTGGCATTCCTAATGGCATTCTCAGTGGCATTTCCAAATGGCATTCCCAGTGGCATTCTCAGTGGCATTCTCAGTGGCATTCCCAGTGGCATTCCCAGTGGCATTCCCAGTGGCATTCCCAGTGGCATTCCCAGTGTGTTGTGTTGTCAATACTCCTCTATACTACTTATATATATATATATAGGTATATATATATATAGGTATATATATATATAGGTATATATATATATATATACCTATATATATATATATATATATATATATATATATATATATATATATATATATATATATATATATATATATATATAAGGTCGTGATTCCACTGTAGGCATATCTAACCTATGTAGAAATCACACGTATGAGCTAGAGTTCTTCACTTCATGTATATTGTTTGTTTTCAATTTATTATGAAAGACTGATGGATCAATATGATTGAATGCCGTCATTGATCATTCCCATCAGTTAAAATTGACTGTCCTCCAAGTGTGAAGATATAACCAACTTATTCCTACATAAATTATTATGATTGACTAAAATGTGCGCTGATAGTGTCGGGATGATAATTATTGACAAAGAACACATCGATCACGTCTGCCAATAGAACTAATAGGACACTATGTGATATCGTTTCAACCCGGCACATTATGTATTAATATTACGATAGTGTTTGACTAAGCATGGAATTGGTAAGATATATCATTCTTACAAGTTGTAGTATATTTCGAAATATTCCCTTAATTAAAACTTCAATGTTATCGATGAAGGGATAATTTGGCAGTTACATATAGCCTTGCCCGCGCTTCATGCCGTTAAGATGAATCGGTATTCACAGAATGAATAATTAATATGCATTATAAGAATATCATGTGTATTTGTGTTTCTTTGTTAATTGCAAGATAGGAATCCATTATTTAAGCATATTGTAAACGTTACATTCAAATATACGTATAGAGTTATTGAAAACGTTTCATTTTCAGATCATTATCGTCTATTGAATAGTAAGCAGCATAATATGAACACACCACCTTCATAACTTACAATTCTCCCCCCCCCCCCCGGGCTACACACACGCACGCACCCAGCTGTGTTTTTACATTCAGACTGAGGACCCTATTGTTTTTTCCATTGTTCAAATCCACGTATTCTAACCTTAATAATACCCCTTAATAATAGACAAGTTTTACAATTTGATGACGATTTAGATTCCACGCTTTCTTGCAATAAAAAAACGGCTTGCTAGGAACCGGCTTGGCAGAAACCATATGGCAGAATGTCAGAATTAAACTCTTGGCCGAAATCGCAAGAGGAGCTTTCCGACATTACAGGTTAAAAAAAAAACACTTTTGCCTTTCTTTACCTAAGTTAATACAGTGAAGTCACGAGGTCAGGATTTCTTTGATTTTTTGCTTTAGCCTAATAAATTAACTACAACTTTGTAACTACTACCGAAAATTTGCCAATGATAATACTTCTCTAAACTGTTACCCCGTATCATGCTTCAAAGCACTCGCATTGACAGTACAAACAGATCCTAACCTTAATCCGATACATACATGATATTCATACTTGCCATACTGACACTACGAGTGCTCTGAAGCGGGAAATGACAGTACAGTATAGAGGGGGGGGGGGGGGAATTGTCCCAACTGGGTGTGAAATGTACTTTGTCATATGAATATACAATTACTATAAACATGGTTAATATATATATATAATGCTTTCAAGTTGTTTCCGATACGGTTTAATCTCATATTATCTCTGTTGAAGAAAGGATTCATTTCAGTGAATTCTTATATTAACTTTTATTTACTTGTTTACACATATAGAAACGTTCGCCACACCAAAGGCACACCAAAGTACTTACAATTATCAATATAAGAACGAAGGAAAAAAGGGGAATTAAGTATAGTTTGCACTTAGCATCATCAATCATATGCTGTTCTTCATCGTTTCCATGATCATTCATTTCATAATATGCTATTTAAGTAATTGAACCGTGAAATACATTTGTCGTGCTGGCTGACTGCGGTAGAATAGGCCCTGGAATTAGGGATTGGCTCGAATGCCTCACATGCAACACATTTCTCTGTCGATTCAGAACATTTATGGCATTTGATGTATCTCTTCCCGTATATATACGTCGTACTCTTGCTAAATGTTCATTTGTCACTTGGCAACGTGACAATTTACAGGGAAGAGACCAGTTTGACGTGTGTAGGGTATACGATATCGATTAATTCTCCATTCATGTCATATGGGGAGGGTGGGATGGGGGGGGGGGGGGTGAACTTGCAACCGGAAAGCAGCACAAATACACATATATTAAGCGAGGGTTTTAATACTCACCGACACGGGGCTGGGCAATCACATTGCTCAATATCGGTATAAAACCATTTCTCAATCCCCTGACGGCATATTCCTGTACGCACGTAAATATTTAATACGGTATAAATATTTTACAGATGAAAATCCTACAGAATGTATATGAGATGACAAAGCGTTACGTCACTTTATAATTAGTAATTATTTGAATAACAATGAGGCCTTCTTTAATTTTTTTTTTTAAAGATAACTCAATGGGTATCGATCAATCAGTGTATTCAGGAGGCCGCCGGAAGGGGGTCATAGTTTTGGGAGTGGAGGGAACATAAGAGGAAACCTCAAAGGGCATGGGGGATATAGTAAAAACCTTGACAAAATGTGAATTCCCCTATCAAACTTACACTTTTCTATAACATTTTCTTAAGCTTTCAACGAAAATGCCACCTTATAAATATCAAAAGTATCCTATGAGAATACAGAAATGAAAATAAATGTACTTTTCATTTTAACAACAAGGGGCATTTCTGATACATGAAACTGAGGGCATTTCTGAAGTTTTTCACAATTTTGTTTTCAGCAATCTCTTTCCATCTGCTCCCTACTCTGTTGCCTGCTATATGATAGTTAGAGTTGAAGTTAGAGAACTGCAAAACCTCATCAAGAAACCAAAGATGACCACCTTTTTTTCCCCACAATATCGGCAATTTCATTTTTCTTCCGATTTTTGTTGTTGTTGCGACCCTTCAAAAGTTTCGGTTAGCCTAAGAAAGAACGTACGCGACCTCCACTTTGAATACTTTGGTTATTAGTAATCGCATGACTTCAAATTTCTCACTAGTTGATCGATACGGTTTTCCTGATTACATGAAATAGAACGGCTGGCCTATACTTAAGCACGCAGAAGTAAACAAACAAGAAGTAAACATAGAAATCATGCCTTTGCAACATCATTTCAATCTTAGCTGTCAGTGTTAGGTTGTAACATTAGGCTATACTCACTGTGAGTTCTATCACACATAGGTATTCCTTCGTAATCATCATAAGAATTCATCACGCAGTTGCACTCTCTCGCCATTTTATCCAAGAAGCATTTCTTTTGGCATGATAATATGCTGTAATTGTATCGGTTGTTCATGAGGTAATTTTTATTTTCTCCGTTAGTACAGTCACCGTGAGGGTAAGGTAACCGTTTGATCTCAATCTGAAAAGATATGCTATTGATCAGTGAATCGAATTAAAGTATAGGCTACTGCGATGGAAATATCCCTGGTACACTTTCTGAGCATTACGAAAAGGCGATAATTAGTGCCATTGAATGCATTATTTTTTGCTTTGCATATGTTTCTTTGGGAAACATATTTTGACGTCTCAGTTGTTTTCAGAAATATTTGTTGGTTTTCTGTTATTTTTCGACATAGATGTTATTTGACATTGTCTGTTTTCTATCTTTATCGAGAAACATATTTTTGCTTGAATGTCTGCTTTGTCGAGAAATATAATATTTAAACTCGTGTCTCTAAAATTTATTTTTCGAAAAAAAAAGCATACCCAGAAACGCCCCCAATTTTTTTTTTTTTTACGGAAGCATATAAGCTTTATACAAATGAAGTATACATATTTAGCTTTTACATTTTAATATCTATACCTGACGAATAGCTATGTTGGTCGAGTAACCAGGTGTAATGGAAAGACCAACGTCTTCTGGAGTTGGCATAATGTCTCCTTGATGAGTCATAATTCTGACTCCGACTTCTTCGGTAAGGGCACCAAGATATTCGCTAGTTTCAACAAAAAGAATCAGGTGGAGTCCTGAAATAGAGAATTCATATACTGGAGATAGTACACTGGAGTGGCATAGTTACTGGTGAAGGTAAACTGGTGAGGAAAAAATCCCAGGCAAAAGTTTGGGATCACATTGGCCTCATGCATGCAGGGATATCAACATGGCTGGGTATCACTTTTATACTGCTAAAGCCTTCCTTTAGACCCTAAAAGGTTAGGAAGCTATTTTAGACAATTAAGTTGACACATTCAGTGTTCATATAACGTCCAACCAATGTTACACTGAATAAATATAATAAGCCCAATTTGCAAGCCCCTATGCGGAGTTTTGACTAGTTTCTAGTATTTTGAGGAATAGACTTGTTTAAGCAATATCGTAATATTAATTTATCACAGACCTTTTTATAAATATCGGGCATAATACTTCTATATATTGATCTCAGCAGGCACGCTCAGATTGTATTCGTGTGCCTATCCGTTGACTATTTATAGCTGTGTTTATAGGCCTAGCTAGGACCAAGGACCGGATCCAAGATTTTCGATGCATAAGGCGAAACATGTACCCTTTTCCAAAAGTGGGGTTCAAATTCTAAAACTTTCCCCGACTAATTTACGTAGGGTTCTGAACCTTTTGGGGGAACGGTCAGAGGTGGCACAAGGATTTTACAAAAGAGGAGGTGTGACCATGGGCTGTTAAATCCGACTCTCGTGAAGGAAGAAGTGAGATCCTCACCACCCTCCCGAAATAAAAGGAATAGCTTATACCTCAAATGACTATTATACTTCTAAGTTAGGTCTATTATGAGAAATAAACGCCAGGTTGGGAGTAGACAGTTCAATCAATTTCTACACAACGACTGTAAATAGCATACTGCAGGACTGCCGCGACTCCCCACTCCCACCCCCCACCCCCTCCCCCTCCCCTCCCCTCCCCTCCAATTCAAACTTCAGATAATAACCGTTCTTGGAAGAATAATTGTTTCTGTTTAAGTAGCTCAATTTTTAACCGGATTAGTTGAAGAAATGAAGACAAACAACATGACTTACCAAACTTTGAGCCCGCCTTAGATATTCTTTGAAACGAAGTTCCTACTTCATCTCCGTTGAACGTATAACAGTTTCCGTATTCTTGATTTTGGATCCTGCTGAAATATCTGTTAAGTCGAATATTTAAAGAAAATGATGTTATATTATTATTATTTGTATCACTATCAATGGTAACAATCAATTACATTAAATTACATACATTATTAGTACGCCTATATGATCGCTATGGTTAATATGCCACCAAATTCTTGAATGATCCCTATTATGTACTCCATTATAAACCCGGAAATAACCGATCCCTACTAAATTATCATAATATTGTAATATTGTGAAGTAATAATCACACAATCATTACGATGAATTTGGCCTTTAAAGAAAATGTATTTTCTAAGCAGTTATTCTTAATATATAAATAAGACAGAAGTGCTTGCTTGGAACAGTCCCAAGTCAGGGGGCCTACAAGGTCAAGGGGGTTCCATGGTCAACGGACCTCCATGAAAGACATTCAGTTAGACATAGAAACATTCTAACAATTTTGACTTAATGATGTTGAGGAGGAGGAGGAGAAGAAAGAGGTGTGGAAGGGTGGTCGGAGGGGTTAAAACAAGCAGGTGATGCCTTAGTACCCAGAGGATATTAACCTGTATACCGTGTGTGTCATCTATCGGTGATATTCTGATACAAGCTACTCATAGAGAAATGTTACGTCATCAAATATACTCGAACAAACACAACATAGCATATTTCACAGTTTCGAATTTTCACTGTAACGTCTACCGTCAACTCAATAAAATATCACGTATGCGTTATAGATGATCTTACGTATGATCGCATTTTCTGTTATTGAATTTGCACTCCAAGATGAGATCCTCCGCTCTATGTCCCATATCTGTTAGTTCCTGATTGGCCGGGGCTGGTATTTGCGGTGGTTCTCGTACTGTATAACCCCTGCGTCTATGTAGACTCTCATTATTGACAGCAGTCTCCACGTCTTCGATACTGTCATAGTACCAATCGTAAGACAAGTCTTCATCGTCGTCGTTACCTAGATAAAACGAACACGTAGTACAATATACGACATTCGCTCAATTACTTTGGGACCGCACGCCGGCTTCTTATAGATTAATGGATGGATGGAAGGATGGAGGATGGATGGAGGATGGATGGAGGATGGATGGACGGATCGATGGATGAATGGAGGATGGATGGATGGATCGATGGATGGATGGAGGATGGATGGATGGATGGATGATGGATGGATGGATGGAGGATGGATGGATGGATGGATCGATGGATGAATGGAGGATGGATGGAGGATGGATGGATGGATGGATGGAGGATGGATGGATGGATGGATGGATCGATGGAGGATGGATGGATCGATGGATGGAGGATGGATGGATGGAGGATGGATATATGGATGGATGGAGGATGGATAGATGGATGGATGGATGGATGGAAGGATCGATGGATGGATGGATGGAGGATGGATCGAGGATCGATGGATGGATGGATGGAGGATGGATGGAGGATGGATGGATGGATAGATCGATGGATGGAAGATGGATGGAGGATGGATCGAGGATGGATGGAGGATGGATGGTGGGATGGATGGGTGGACGAATGGATGGATGGATGGAGGATGGATGGATCGATGGATGGATGGATGGAGGATGGATGGATGGATGGATCGATGGATGGATGGATGGATGGATGGATGCATTGATGGATGCATGGATGGATGGATGGATGGATCGATGGATGGATGGATGGATGGATGGATCGATCGATGGATGGATGGATGGATGGATGGATGGAGGATGGATGGATAGATGGATGGAGGATGGATGGATGGATGGATGGAGGATGGATGGATGGGTGGATGAATGGATGGATGGATCGTTGGATGGAGGATGATGGATGGATGGAGGATGGATGGATGGATCGATGGATGGATGGATGGATGGATGGAGGGAGGGAGGGAGGGAGGGATGGATGGATGGATGGATGGATGGATGGATGGATGGATGGATGGATGGATGGATGGATGGATGGATGGATGGATGGATGGATGGATGGATGGATGGATGGATGGATGGATGGATGGATGGATGGATGGATGGATGGATGGATGGATGGATGGATGGATGGATGGATGGATGGATGGATGGATGGATGGATAGTATTTCAACGTTTGTTACTGACGTTTGTTTCGTTCCAAAGAATCTTCCGTTCTATTAGTGTGTGAAGCCTCCTTCGAATGTGAGGGTGACAGCTGCGGGGTGCTTGTATTGGTTGATTGGGATGCATCGACATCTACAAACACGATTTCATGTTCATATTGTAAAACATCCTTCCATCGGTCTGAATTACGCTATGAAAGAAAGTTGTCACAAATATTTTGGAAATACTTGTTGTATAAAGTTGTATTTCTAAATATGAATATTTGTTTAACAATTTATGTTAAATCGATAGTGACCTGTTGATGCTTCGTTCTGCAAAGTCACCTTATTAATATAGTAAAGCAAAACAGACGATAACGAGAACCGGTAAACGAAGAATTACTCGACCGATGAAACGATAACAAAATACATGTAGCATATCAGTTCAGTTGGAATAGATGAAATCAGATCACATTAGATCAACACAGAGCAAAACATATATTATCACATCCAATCATTTCAGATCTAAGTAAATCATAATCATATATCAAATTCAGATCAAATTAAATCACATCACCTTAAACCATGTCAGATCAGATTCAACCAGGTATCAAATCAGATCATTTCAAATCAAACCAACTCAGATCACAAATATATGTATCAAATCATATCTCAGAGCATTTAACCAAGTCAGATAAGATTAAATCAGGTATCATATCACATCTATAGTTATCACATCAGATCACAACCATAGTTATCATATAAAATCACATTACATCAAACCATGTCAAATCAGATTTAACCAGGTATCAAATCAGATCACAATTAGTTAATCAGATATTAAAGTCATGTATATATATATCAGATATATACTAGGTGTTTATATTGATCACAATAAGTTGTAGTGCCAGATTTAAACGTATACGACATTGTATTCTTGACGTCATGTGATAAAACCACCTACCACCTTGAAGTCCTTTAGCAACATACCAATAACACTGTATAGTTACTTTTTGTAGTTCGTGTTTAGCATTCTCCAATTCCACAGGTATTTCAAATTTAATACAAAAAAATTGTAGAAATGTTTATTTATAGGCCTATATTCAGACATTGAGGCTATATTTTCGTCGATGTTTCTAATGAAACATCGACGAAAGTATAAATATATAAACTAGCCCAGAAACTACAGTGAAGTGTTCTAGGCACATGTTTCATATTAACGTTAAGGAAACTACAAAAAGATGAACATATAGAATAATTTCAATTTAGTCAGAGTTTCGTATCGATGGTTGACACTAACCGACCAGTGTAAATGTCAAAACTTTTATTCAATAAAAGACAACCTACATAGCACGGATGTTATAAGGAGTTGTAAGCTTCGATATGGATTAGGGATCATGTTGTTAGTTGATGTCTCTGTCGAATTGTGTGTACTATTGCTACTGAGATGATGGAATGACGGCTAAGGCTGCTAGACATAGAAACAAAGCCTCTGTAATTAATGATCTTAACTTGACGAAATGATTAGTGGGGGGTGTTAACATTTTAGGATATGAGCTGCCGAACACAAACAATGATGCTAAACATTTATAGTCGCCACCATGTTTAGTGGGAATTAAGACAGCTGTCACGTTTTGAGATTTGGTTTCTTCTGGTAAGAATTTTGATTCACTTTTAAAATTGAACACTTGTAAACTTTTGCACAAATTACATTGCATTAATATGCGAGGAGCTGGCAGTATACAAGGCAAACATGTATGGCGCATAAGATGTTAAATATTCAACTTAAATATGCGAAGAATATTAAACACAGTAAAAATGCAACTGAAAACTGATTGTACAATTAATGTACATATATTTGAAAAGAGCATGATAGCACAGTCTTGCTATAGAACGGGAATCGAACATTCATTTTAGGATTACAAATTTTGTGCTCTAGCA
>NC_092569.1:25657167-25729667 GCF_037975245.1 Apostichopus japonicus | reverse complement strand
ATTAACGCATACTTCCACTTATCCAAGGGTTTGTGAAAAATGGAACTTAACTTTTAACTCGACCGATGAGGATTGGTAGATTATTTTTAGGTGTCCTTTTATAACAGTTTCCGATGCCAAGTTGCAGTACTTCCAATTTAGGTTTTTACATCGCATATTAGGTACAAACATGGCTTCTGTTTCTTATGAAGAAATCAGACACATATCTTTTTTTTACTTTCTGTCACATTGAAGAGGAAACGCTTGACTCATTTCTTTTGGAATTGTAATACCATCTCTAGTTTCCTGTTAGATACTGAACAACTGTTGTTTGGCAGAAAATTTCTCTTTACAAAACAAAAGACTATTTTTTTGGTAAAATTACTCTTGTTTATGATCCAATAAACTTTTTCTTAAATCATTGTAAATATTATATTTTCAGCTGTAAATTAACTAATAGCAATCCCGATTGCAACGATTTTTTAGTTAGAATGAAATTCATTATGAGGGTTGAAAATTACATTGCGTCAAAACGGAACAGCTCACGAAATAAACGACTAAGATATAGGGAACTCAGAACATGTTTATCATACTCTATGCCAATGGCTGATGTTACGTGGCCGTTCTCATACGGAGAACAGATCACGTGACATAAAAAGGAGAACACAAGGATGAAAGTAAGTTTAGAGCATTTAATAAGCTATTTACATGGCAGAACAAAGAATAAATATGAACATAATAAAAACTATAGTTTCTTAATTCAATTAACGTCTTTCTGGACCTGGGAGCCAAGGGGAGAGTTTCTGACTTTCGCCGGATTTAAGACACCTTAGTGTTGCTAGGCGGATAGTGTCCAGGTTTGCTTTAGAATGGTTGAAGTAGTTCGGCTGGTTGTAGAGATAGTTTAGGTAGAGCGACGAGAATCCATTAGAGAACGTAGTAGGGTGGAGTTCCGACAAAAGTATAGAGTTAAATATATATACTGTGTTTAATATGGGCACAGTAATCAAAGCCAGGGAACCATCAGAGGTGCTTTTTACGTGACCCGCCATGCGGGATGCAAAACGTCACGGCCAAACGGCACTACCGAACCATCCCATTCTGACAAACGAAACTCAGGTCAAGCGAGCCCCCCCAAAAAATACATACGCCCACCGACCTGCAGAGACAAAACGCCCAACCACCCACTCAAACATTCAAAAAACCACAAAAGGACGACCAGCACGCAGCGAAACGAAACACCCCTCCCCAGCACACTACCGTCCAAAGAAGGCAGACCCAGATAAACGGCGAAAATCGCCTTCAATTTGAAGGCGAATGTCAGACTTCACCGCCTCCAGGACTGCCTGCCAACTGGCAAATTTCCCCTAAAAACAATCAGAGGTGTGGAGACAACCTCGGAACGAACGGAGAAAATGGAGAGGGCGTCCCATCAAGGGCGTCTGCGGCTTATATACCCGGAGTGTAAAGGAATGCTCCGATAAGCTATGAATATTCATGAGTATGCAGAAACACTTTGTTGGCGAGTTCCAGTTATGTAGAATGCGTGAGCGCATCTGGGATCGTAACAATTGGAAGACCCGGAGAAATGATAACATATGTTACGTAATAGGGCAGATGAATAAGTGGGTTATATAACACTGATAATTAAAATGATACACTGTCTTCTGTTGGCTTCATAAGCAGTTTTGCTAACAGTTTCATTTGATATTGACAAAAGGTTATTCGTGAGAAGGTGGTCGAACGGTTTTGCATTTCATCGTGTGTTGCCTTGTTTAAAAAGTAAGTATGCAGTTTACACTATGTAAATTTCTTGTGTGGAAGCTCTTCGATTTTGGCGTAGGTTTTCTCGTTACTTTATTTATTTATTTTGTATTTCATAACTTGGCTTTAAAACATAACAGTTCATAAATTATCCCTGTTTATATTATTAAATTATTCCTGCTAGTTATAGTGGTAACAGTTATGATAACGTTTCATAAAGTTATGATTTTCGTTTAGAGTGTGGGCAACATGTTCAAAATATTTACATGCAAAAGAGTGAATGCTGTATGGTGACTGAGTTGAGGATGGGTGGTGGTGGGGAGAGGGTGGATGGGGAGGAGGTAGGTGGGGAGGGGGTGGGTGGGAAAAGATACTGCCCTGTTACTTTGGAATGCTCTAACGAATACTGTTTGGTCGATTGAAGTTAAAAACGCGATCCAAAGAAAGAAAGAACTTGAACACGAGAAATCATGTAGAGTGGTTGAGGTTTGAGTCTAAACATGACAGAATGGTGTAGTTTGGTATCATTTCTTCCGGCCGGGTCACGTTACGGGTGTGTTCTTATTTTTAGTGGTTGGGTGTGGTGGAGGCGGATGTGGGGGGGGAGGAGGCGATCTTCTCTACAACAATTCACTTTTCATGTCATTGAACTTGCAGTTCGCTGCATACGTGCCCAACGGTGTCCCCCCCCCCCATTTTACTTTGTTGTGTTCACCCGTTGTGTACTAAACGTATGTTTATTGTATGTACTATTCCTTAATTCTTACTTCAAGCTTGTTCTCTCTATTTTTCTGTCTGTCTATCTGGTTTGAAAACACATTATTTTAGACTCGCTTTTACTGGGTAATAGACTGTGGTTTAACTTTTTTATGCATAGATACTACGTTTAGAACTACTTACTTAATTCTTAACATTTTTTAAAATTTATTATTTAGGTATTTATTTACTACGTTTAGGGTTCTATGTTTTATCGTTTAGTACTGGGTATTTATTACTATCTGTTTTAGGCTTTTACAATAATTGTCTTACTGTACTATAGTTTCTCATACTTATTTAAACATAGACTATGATTTAATCTATTTTACTATTTACATACTTCTGAAATTGTTTTGGACTATATGCGTTTTAGTTTTTAGTATCGTTTAGTACGGGTGTGTTTTTCATATTGTTGCTTTTGGCTTTTACATTTGCTTGTGCCTTATTGGTTCTATATATCTAATATTTTGGTGTTTGTTATTATTTCTCCTAGAAATGGAAGCGTTTGGCTCTTTCATCACAGTGTTCCTTGTTGTTGTAATAGTTTGGTTATTCATAAGAAGCAATTGTCGACGTTGTACTCTGCCAGGACCGAAAGGATGGCCATTGCTTGGCGTCTTACCGTATCTACCAAAGAAATGCTACAAATATTTCACGGAACTGTCCAAGCAATACGGCGATATATATTGCTGTCGATTGGGAACGACCGATCTAGTTATAGTCTCTAACCTTGACATTCTTGATGATATTTTCCGTAGAAGAGGAGCAATTTTTAACAACAGATTCTTGAATTTACCAGAAAACATCGACTTACCACTAGGTGAGTATTACGCAAGATTATAACGTTTTCAAGTAGAACAGAGAGGGGAGAAGGGGGGGGGGAGGGGGGGAGGGGTCGGTCACTTACTTATTTCAAAAGTTCAAAAAAGTTCAATCCTGACGTGCTAGCCTGATGCAACAAAAATGCTGCAGTAATCTCTAGCGAAGCTATTCCTTTAGCTTTAGCAATACACCGACTAAATTTTTAGTTCTTTAATATGAAATATGTGTTCGTTCCAAAATTTTGGAAACCTGGTAAGAATTCTTTGCCACAAATTTCCTATCTTAGTGATCTTTTTTACGTATCTTTGTGCATAGGAATTGTTCAGGGAGTAGTTTTGCGAAATTTGCAGTTGACACAAAGTATTATTACTTAAGACAGTCATTGGAATAATAACAGACCATTAAAAGGCTACTAGCTTAGGCCTGATAATCATTATTCTAAGTTTTGCCTTCACAGCTTCAGTGACACACATTACAAAAGATCCAGCATTTATCTAAGAAAGAATCAGAGACACATTTTTTCTTGTATGAGACCAGAGATTGATGTGTTGAAGACAATACTGTATTTGTATTGAGTTCACAGTAAAGGTTGCACTTGGGAAGTAATACAAATGCGAAGAAATGAAATAGATTTCTGAACAAAAAAATGATTGGTTTGGGAGAAAATAAAAGATAAAAACGAACTAATAACAACAACAAAAGATTTCGGCAGATGTGAGATTCGAACTCACAATGCTCATACAGCATCAGATTGATCTTACTGCTTTAGAGCGAGTGACACGTGCATATTTGATGACGTCAAAATGAACTTGGCTGTGATTGGCTATTCAATATACACAATGGTACGAACCTACCTGCATAAACAAAACAAAAAACTTGCGGGCGGGCACGACCGGCAATGCCGCCCACCGTGACTTCGACAGCCTGTCAGCCACGCATGCTACTGAACACTTAATTTGCATAATAATTTAAAGGGAAGCTTATCAACAATATTGACTTAGATCCATTGTCGTCGGTGCCCTCAATTCTTGCCGTAAATGCCTCATCTACTATACCGACGGTAACAAATGCGGCAGAATGGCGGTGGTGGTTGTGGGAGGGCGGGGGGGGGGGGGCCGCCCCTGAAAGAGGGTGATACCGTTCTTAAATAGTGATTAAAAATCTGTTACATTGTAGGATTCGCCGAACTGCATTTAACTGACAAATGGGATGAGCTACGAAAGTTCACCGTAAAAGTTCTAAACAAGAGAGAACTCGGCGATCGAAGCTTTCAAGAATTACTCAGTGACGAAGCGACTCAGTTATTCAAACACTTGGCGGATTCGTAAGTATAAGAGTGTTATTCCTATTCTCAAAATAATGTACGCATAATCTTCATCATAATTAACTGTATCTATAAATAACTATTAATTACCGTATCGATTATCAATGTTCATTATTATAAATTTTACCTTGGGTGCACGCTAGACACGGAACCAGGTGAGGTGAGGGGATGGGGAGGGAGAATGGGATACACATCGCCTTTTCCGTATGCATGAAACTTAAAACTATAAATATTAGCATAATTTTTCATTTTTACCTGTGTAAGGACCTAATTTATATCCTGTATATGTGCTTCAGAATCCAACATTTTCGTCTACACTTTAAGCTCTGTTGGGCATCCCAGACCTTCTACGTGGACCCCGGGGCCGCACGCCATCTCTGTGTTTAACTGTACATAACTACCATATGAAACGGTGTTTCGGGATTACCTTGGATGTCTGCGTTGGCCAGTTACATCGCGAGCTATATCTCTTCCACTCTTTCTTAAATGTATATTATGAACACTGTTCTTAATCCCATATTTTCGATTGCCCGGTAGTTTGACCTCTGCAGGCCTGGAGGTTGTTAACTTTCACTCTGCATGGCATGTGTCAAAGAGACTGTTTAGCGCTGTAACATATATCTGATATATATTTGTACATACACGCACACGCAGTGTAATTCCGCACTGACGACGCACAAAGTGTTTACTAAGTTTGCTTGCAACACTGCGCCGTCGGTTCACTCGGTTATACGTTTGCGGAGGCTTATGGATCCGTAAAACATGATATTACGTTTTCGTCTAAACTCTTACTCAAATTTTGATAAATAGCTCATTGATATTTTTCCTTGTTTTCGTTTGCTTGTTCTAGGTACGGCACAAAGCCATTTAATCCTACAAATGACATCCATCACTGCATGGGGAACATAATCTTCAGTGTGCTGTTCAGAACACGATGGGCGTACGACGATACCGGTTTGGCCGAACTACTTGAAGCGGCGCACACGGCACCACAAGTTATTAATCCAAGTTATTATTTTCTTATACCAACATTTGTTCACTATCTGGGCCGCTTCAACTTTATTCCGATGAAGAGCATTCGCATGGTTCAGTTAGCCTTTGAGAAGTTGAGTGGGTTTAGTGACGTTGAAATATCCAAACACTTGATGAACAATAATTCAACGTTAAACCCAGACGAAGAACAGGCGCATCGCCATTTTGCGGACATTTTTCTATCTACTGCAGATGGAAAGAAATCTAAAGGAGAGCAGACCTACATGACTGTCAATTCTTTGAAAGGTTAGTGTATAGCTCTTCTTACAATCTTTACAGGTCAAGCGACACGTAACCGATATCTTTTAATCTGTCAGCATACATATCTAATGTAACGCTGCCAACGTCCTGGGGTGGGGAAATCAGTCCCGGAACCAACCGAAGGGGCGGGAAGGTAAGTGGGGGGGGGAGGTACAAAATAATACTCAAAACCGGACAGCAGACATCGTCGGTGTAAGGTTAATATAGGTATATAATTCTCATATCGTTCTTTACACTAGTTTTTATACTGTACATAGATACATGTAACACATAACCGCGCTATAGGGTCGGGCACTATTCATGAATGTAGCATCCCAACTATCGCGAAGCGCAGGGGTCGGGCACTGCACGTGGGTTGAATACTCCAGGCTGGAGCAGTGCAGGTGTCGGGTAACCCGCAGGGCTCGGGCAGCGCAGGTATCGCTACAGCGCTATGAAAATACACAGACATCTGCTCATTGCCTCCGCGGATGTGTAAATTAAACATATATACGATGATGCATGAGGAAATCGTACAACGGGCGAAACCCGTAGATTTCCGCTACACTATCTATGCCACAAACTATATACCAAATATGAGAACACAAGCTTACATAGTTATGTTTTAATTTAATTATGGAGGAGTTTTTGTTTTTCTTCCTTCATATGCATGACCGTGTTACAGGGGGTACTGAATCCCTGACCAGAATGATACGTACCCAATATATTTACGGTTTTCTTTTTTGTACTTTTTTTTATCGTTTGCAAAAGTAAACAAGTGTTGCCTGCTACGTAATTGTATGTGTAAAACATGCAGTTTTTCGGCTTGTTTGTAACTCTGTGTGCACGATATATAGCAGGGCCGAAGATTCTCCACAAATTCCAAGAGGCAATGAGTACCGGCCTTCTGCAGGCGATCTGTTTTACTACATTTACATTGCCAGCTGCCTTCTATAGTAAGCCTAACTTAGGCCTAGGCCTAGGCTAGGCTAACTTGCAAGTATGATCCGCCGAGGAGCGTTCTTTCATCTTCGTCATTTTCCAAACACAGCAGAGGATTTAAGTTTCTTCGCCAATATCACCTTTCAAGAACCAAATAGAAATAAATATGAGCGTAGCATTTATGCGTCGAATTTAACAAAATTTATAAAAATCAATAGGGCAACTCAAATTCAACTTACATAAAAAATTAGACCATAGAATAAAGCTCCTCATCCCATCAGGAGGGCGAGTCCACACTTAATAAAAACAAAATCTTGCTGAATTTGTCCTGACCACCTAGAAATAGAAGGAAAAAAAAACAATAGTGTGCATGGTTGGGGTGTAGATGAATGGAGAAGGAATGTTGTGTATTGTTAGTCAAATGAAGTGAGCTTGAGACCAGTAAGTGTGGCATGTCTTAACCGCTGTAGAATGAAGAGATGATTGAGACGGAATGAATTAGGGAATGGTAGGCATGTAAAAAATAAAATCAAATGTAATTTACATTTTTTTGGTCTTATTTAAAGTTTGGGGAAATTTTAGAAGCATACGTCCCTTTTCTGTTTTTGACCAATAATTGTAAGAGAGCTGTTATGCCTTGGTTCTTAAAAGTTTCCAAATTAACTGTGTTGCGATGAAGCTTAATTTGTAAAGTCACAAGAAGAATTTCTCAATAATGTTAAATTCTACTATCGTTCCTTTTATGAGCAAAAGTAAAAAAAGTTCACACTGACTTTCGGAAATGGCGGGTATTGTCGGTTGTTGTAAATATCCACGGACGGCAATCAACCGTAAGGCATTGATCTAAAATATACCATCCAAAGTGAAGAGGCTTGTAATGTTAATGAGCTACGTTATGACCTTAAAGGATTGGTTCAGTTGTCATACATGTTTATGTTATATGAAAGAGGACAATAAAAGAAACACAATGGTTGTAAGTGTAAAGTTTTATCAGATTGTGTAGAAACTGCTGAAATCTGACTAGCTGTGAGGTCACATCCTCACATTCCTGAAAAGTCTTTGTTTTTATTTTCTAAATATTTTGTGAGATTTCATGACTTTCAACCAAAAGATATGTCAGGAGATCTCATATTTGTCACAGGAAGTATTTGAGATTAAACATCAGAAGAAGTTTTGATTATATTATTTTCAAATGTGTTAAAAAATGTAAATAATTTTGAAAGAAATATATTCACACATGTTAAGGAAGTGAGGATGTGACATCACACCCCCACAGTTAGTCTTTCTACACCAGTCATTTTCAAAGAAATTTTGATATCTTCAAAGTGCCATATCTCCTTAACAGCTGAGCATGCTATTATGGTAGTTTCTTCACTGTTCTTTTTGTATTTTTGTGCTCTTTCATACAAAATAGATATGTCAAACACATGAACCAATCCTTTAAGTTAAGCATACATCATTGGCATATTTATGAAAATCAACTTCCAATTTTCTGATGACTAACTAAAGCTTATATAGCATATCTCAATATTTACTGCAGGCCGATATTACATATTATACATCGACGGCGTATTATCACAACCATGAAGCAGGTCTAACTTCTTTCTTCGGTTGACAGTTGTGATGTCAAACCTTGTCCTCGCGGTCTTGAAAATACAGCTACAATGTAAACAGAATTATCCCTTTACCTTACCTTGACATGTGTGATGTCAAACCTCTTTTACGCGGTCTTGTAGCTACAATGTTAACAGACTTATTCTTTATCTCATCTTGACAGGTGTTATAGCAACCCAATTTCTGTGCAAAATTCTTGACATCACAGCTACAATGTTAACAACATTATTCTTTATCGTCTCTCGACAGGTGTAGTAGCAAACCTCTTCCTGGGTGGTCTTGACAGTACAGCTACACTACTAACGTGGTTCATTTTGCTTCTAGTCAAGTACCAGGATGTACAGAAGAAAGCGAGAGAGGAAGTTAATGTAATCATTGGTCGTGAGAGATCACCAACTTTAACCGATAGAGATCAAATGAGCTACGTTAATGCGTTTATACAGGAAACCCACCGTTTTGTTAGCGCAGCACCACTAGGTAAATCTTCTTTCAACTATCTTTCACATCTTTATCACGAAAATCAAATATACTCTTTTACCAAATGGACTGGTTCTTATAGGAAGGCAAGAAAGACTCGAGTTACTTTTCCATATAGCGTTGGAAGATTTGATTGGGAACAAGGTTACTTTGCTTGTTGTAGTATCTGCTATGTATACTACTGACACCGTATAAATACTTTTATATAAACAAACAATACTGGTGATGATGATGATGATGATGATGATGATGATGATGATGATGATGATGATGATGATGATGATGATGATGATGATGATGATGATGATGATGATGATGATGATGATGATGATGATGATGATGATGATGATGATGATGATGATGAGGATGGTGATGGTGAGGATGGTGATGGTGAGGATGGTGATGATGATGGTGATGGTGAGGATGGTGATGATGAGGATGATGATGAGGAGGATGATGATGAGGAGGATGATGATGAGGAGGATGATGAGGAGGATGATGATGAGGAGGATGATGATGAGGAGGATGATGATGAGGAGGATGATGATGAGGAGGATGATGAGGAGGATGATGATGAGGATGATGAGGATGACGAGGATGATGAGGATGACGAGGATGACGAGGAGTCTTTGTTTTGTTGATACTTCATTCATTTCATGTTTTCGCAGGGAATATAACAGACGTGTTGACCCATTAGGTAACTGAAACGTACACCACCAATAGAAACAAAAACACCATATCGGTATCATTTTCTTCCCGGTAGGTTCATACCATTTGGTGTCAGAAGATACAGAGTACGATGGTTACTTCATCCCTAAGGGAACTCACGTCGCTCAAAACCTATGGGCAATACACCACGACGAAGCTAACTTCAAAGATCCATTTGTCTTCAACCCAGAGAGGTTTATCGATGACGAGGGAGCATTCACGAAGAGTCGTTTAGTTGTGCCGTATGGAACAGGTAAGGATTGGTTGGGGCATATTCAATAAAGAACAGGATTTTGGATGATGGAGAGCATTAAAAGAAGGAAACTTCCTGGTGACCTTCAAGTTCTCCGCCCCCTCTAGTTCTTCCCACCTAAACGTGTATAGCAAGCTATGTGTGACAAACACCACATAATATATCCCTGTATTAATTTGAACATATATATAGGCGTTTTAATTCGAATATATACGTGTATATATATTAGTAGCCAATCAAAAGGCTTAAATATATCCGCGTATTAATTCGAATATAAACACGTATTAAATCATGCTGTTGTCTCGACCAGGTACGTTTGGCCTGGGTGTAGGCCACGTCAGTAAACTAACTTTGCAATCTCTCATTTGTTGCACTGGCGAGACTACAATGCGAGTGAAAGCTTGAAGACATGCCAGTTATCGTCTGATATAAAACGCTTATTTATTCGAATTAATACGCGTATATATTTGTATTAATACGAGGATATATTATGCCGGTGTTTGTCCCATATGGCTTGCCATAAACGTGTCTCTCCTGTATTCGTTGTTTTGACTATTTCTTTGTTAATTCCTTTCGGCACAAAACTCTCGAAACTATGTCCGTTACTTTCGAATGATATTCTAATTGTACAATGCTGCGGTATCAATACTTTTTTTTTTAATTTGTCTTCTTCAAATCTTCGAATTTTGACGTTTCTTTCTATATTTTCAGGCAAACGGATCTGCCCAGGTGAAGTGTTGGCACAGAGAGAGCTTTTCCTTTTTGTAGCAACACTGCTCCAAAAGTTTGATCTGCAGCCTCCCGAGGGTGTAAGCCCCGATAGTATTTCGGTAGAAGGAGTATATAACGGAGCAGGCATTTTTGTTCCTGACTTTAAGGTCAGGTTTATGCCTTTGACAAACCCCTCCACTTAGCAGATGTAGCCAAGTAACTGTGTGTGTTGTGCAGTATAGAGCAATGACGGAAACTTCACGATCACATCGAAAACTTCTTGGTCTTACGGCGGAGATTGAGGACAGATGGCAGCACTGACTACTTACCTCCCTTTTGGAATTTATTATGAATATTCATATCAAACGTGTCTTGGCGACGAAACATTGCAAACCGACCATAGTTAAGGCTTGCTAAGAAATATTTATTTCATGAAATGTCAAAGTGTCTTAGTTTGATCAATCGCAATGTTACTCCGAGTAATTTGTTTGAAGGTTGGCAGTTGTATCTCGGGGGGGGGGGGGGCAAGGACGTCGCTAGAGGGGGTGGTGGTGGGGGGTCTCACCAAGTGATTGAATGACTCCAATTTGTTGTATGGACAAACTCAGGTGTTCAGATGCACTGGATTGTTTTTTTTTCCGGAGGGGAGGGGGTGTTATTGTTATTGTTTTGTTATGGTCTTATTGTTCTATTGTATGAAATTGTGTTTTTTGCTTTGTTGTACCTTGATTGGTCTCTTTCTCTGTATTTTAGGGAGCGGAGCACCCCGTCAAGCATGCAAGGGTTTTTTGTTCCACTTCCTTCACTTCATGTATTATTCACTACTACTTGATGTTATTTGTTATTTGTAAACGTTTAAATGCATGTTGTGAAAAACAAACAAACGAAATGAAATAAAAGACAACCTACATAGCACGGATGTTATATATAGGAGTTGCAAGCTTCGATATGGATTAGGGATCACGTTGATAGTTGATGTCTCTGTCGAATTGTGTGTACTGTTGCTGCTGAGATGACGACTAATGCTGCTAGACTAGAAACACAGCCTCTGTAATTAATGATCTTAACTTATGCTTAATCTCCGGGAACACATCCATTTAAAAGCTATTTTGAATAACATCTCTTTCCATCAACACATTTCAACGTAAGAAAAAACTTTAATAGTTATTAACAATTACATATGGAAGGCATTACATCTGTCTCTTCTATTCGTTTTCTTATTAGTAATCTTATGGTTTAGATGAGTTAAAAAAACATTACAAATCTGAATGTATCAGCCGACAGTGAGTTCACAGTTTAGAAGAAAAGTCATTAATTTCAGTTCGTATAATGATCTTTTCGTCTAGTCACATGCATATTCTCTTTATTTTAAGTTTATTGTGTGGTGGTATGTGTTTATATAAGTACTACAGCATGAAGTGGTAAATTGATGTCTACCAAGATGAACGTATCAAATGTGATACGTTATTCAAACGTTTTCATGAATCAACCATTATTCTGTTATGTATGTATGTATGTATGTATGTATGTATGTATGTATGTGTGTATGTAAGTATGTATGTATGTGTGTATGTATGTATGTGTGTATGTATGTATGTATGTATGCATTTTAGATCCTCCTGCAAGCAGGAATTCGCGAAGAGGCCTCATTGGCTTATCAAAGCCGCAAGCTGACCGAAGTCAGTCTCTTAGATTCATATTTAACGTCCATGATTATGAATTGTCAACAACTCTGTAACTGGACGACATAAATTAATCTTGGGGTGACTCGAACTGGGGACATTATGATTGGCAGACACCGGCATTAACCACTGATCTAACACTCCTAGAAGTTCTAGTCAAATTCTGTTAGTTAAGTTCTGTTAGATAAGTTTTGTAAGTTCTAGTAAGGAAGTGTAATAAACACCTAGCCATATTTACAACTTCTTCTCGTTATTATCCTTTACAAAATATAGAATATTGAAATAATGACTGAAAACTTCATTTTGCATCTATTTCTATTTACTAATAACACATATGATAATTCCAGGGATTTACTGCCTATCAATGCAGTAAAAGACAAGGCAAGCACCCAATGCAAACTGATTAGAGATTTCCAATTATAGTTCCTGTCATTTGCCATATTACAACTTACACCAAGTGGATGGTGGCGTTATCAACAATTACCCACCCTGGGAGGAAGAGAAGACGGGGTCAGCTTGGTAATGACAAGCTTGCTTATTTAACAAACCGGGGCAACTATGAATCGACTTCAGTCTTGTCAGCTGAAATCCGTACACTTTGTTAAGCTGGGGCGGCGATTTGTTTCAAATATTCGGGGGGGGGGGGGGGCATTTGCCTGGGTGCAGGTGCGTAGCAACTTTCATCCCTAAATTGTTCGCGCGTTGTGATATATCAGTTCTACAAGCATATGTAATCCGTTCTTGCTCCTTAATCCGCTTCCTGTATAGCCATGGTTTAATTGGTTTTAATTCCATCAATGCTACTTACACTTATCTAGCGTCACTTTCATTGTGTTACACTTTGTACTTTTCATTCGACTGCCAAGTATTGCTGACGAAGGTCCCAGGGGACCGAAAATTCCAATATATTTTCTAAAACTTTACTCCTTATTTGTCAATTATGAGTCATATCTTATTTCTCTGGTTTTCTATAATAATATTTTCTTTTGGAGTAAACGTGGATTTTCGTTATATTATATATGTAAATTTATATATATATATATATATATGTATATATATATGTATATATATATATGTATATATATATATATGTATATATATATATATGTATATATATATATATATATATATATATATATATATATATGCCATAGATGCCAACTTGTCAGCTATCCAGTGATTGGTAGTGTTTAAGCCAGTGAGAACTTCTATCTAGAGTTAGATTCCACATTACTTTTGTGATTTGAGTGTGTAAGTCAATGGGACATGTAATAGGCGCATGGTACCTAGAGTCCCGATTGAATGATTTTTTAAAAAGGTTGTAGACTTCAGGCGCGTATCCAGGGGGGGCGTTGGGGGCGCGCGCCCCCGGGTAAGGAAAAGAGGAGAGAAAAAAAGAGAAGAAAAAAGGGAAAAGGAGGGGGGAAAAAGAAAAGGAGGAGCGGAAGGAAGGGAAAAGAAAAAGAAAAAAAAAGAGAAAAAGGAGAAAGGGGGGGGGGGGGATTGAAGATAGCCAAGACCTCGGGAAGAGAAAGAGGAACAGTCATAGTTAAAGCGCTGATCCCTACTATACACACAGGGTAGCTAGTGACAGATCAAGGA
This sequence comes from Apostichopus japonicus, assembly GCF_037975245.1. Taxonomy (NCBI): domain Eukaryota; kingdom Metazoa; phylum Echinodermata; class Holothuroidea; order Aspidochirotida; family Stichopodidae; genus Apostichopus; species Apostichopus japonicus. The sequence continues at coordinate 25,715,761 of NC_092569.1, read as the reverse complement.
TTACGGAGGGGGTGTGCGCCTTACCCTACCCCTTACACCGACAACTCCATTTTTGACGTTTCCATTTTTCCTCTCTCACTAATGTATCTATGTAAATACTATATATGGTCTATCATAACGCGTGTGTGTGTGTATGGACGCCTTAAACAATTGTACAATTGTGCTATATGGAACCAACTGTGGCTGGTCTTGAACTCGACCGAGTCGTCGGGGAACATAACGCATGACCGCCCCCCCCCCCCCGAGCAAATTTTCTTTATGTCATCGCTAGTAATTTCAAAGTAGACAATGCTTAGATGCAACTTACAAGGCCTGGGAAGTGTCATTTCCAGCGATCTGGGAGGTATTGTCGGCCAAAAATTTTATTGTACGCTTCGCGCCAACTAATGGTGGCGCTTCGCTTAGATAGTTCGCCTACAGGCTTCGCCCCTCCCTTGGCAATTACTCGCTACACGCCTTTTCGAATTTGTAAAGCAAAGAGCAGATATAACATCATATCAGTGAGCATTGAAATGCATGTTCCAGGATGAACAGCCAAAAAACTGTCTATGTGTGTAGTCAAAGGCGTAGGAGCCCAATTGGATTTGGGGGCTGTAATGACTTGCCCGAAAAAAAAGCCAAAATTTTTCGCGCAAGAAGCGCGCGTTCAACATATCGATGCCAATATCATATAAGCAAGCATCGGTCATTACATCGCATGCCATCGTTTACCGTACGGTCCGTCAAAGTTGCACAGTATACCGCCGGATGCTAATGTAAACAACCAAATGTCTTATGTAGATGGAGAAAAACCATACAGATCCATTTATGTCAAAACTCTCTTTAACAGTAGTAACATCGGCCAAGCTTACAACTTTATTTTAATTACCAAGGAGATCATTTTTAAGCTATTCATTGCTATTTATTTTTCTTTCAGTAGGTGCCAGAAAAAAATGGGGAAAATTTGGTTGCGGGGGAGGGGGGGGGGGCTGCAGCCCCCGCCTCCTACGAGACCTACGCCTATGTGTGTAGTGTTCGGTTTCGATATAAATATCTGCTATTTTGCATTTCCTTCAACGCAGTTTTATAATAGCCATTATAAGAGGTTGCAATATTTCTACACCAATAAATTAACTGTGTCGGAATTTCCGAAAATTTCCTCACCAACATTCTTCATCATACTTTCCTCTACTCGTGCAATTTTGACCTGTCTGTTAGGGGTTCAAGGAGGTTTTTCTATAATGGTTGTCCATAGATTGAATTTTGTGCAACATTATTGGTATGTTCTGAAGTGATTTTATTCACGAGAAATGGGAATTTTCAAATTCTCAACAAGTAATGGGCTTAAAACCTTGAAAAGTGGGGCTTTCGGATATTGTGGGCCGTGACGTAGAATCACCTACAAGAGCAATGATCCATAGGACATGCAATGAGGTCGAACATGATGTGTGACTGGTGACAATCTTCAAAAAGGTTATGGATGGAAAAAAAACCTTTTGGGAAATACTGCGGTTCTCAGGCAAAAGTGTACATCTGGTTGGTCATTTTCAAGCCCAATAAGTGCCATTTCCGGTGATCTGGGGGTATCAAAACCAGAAATGTTCTTGTACGCTGCGCGCCAACCGATGGTGGCGCTCCGCTCAGATAGTAATTCGCCCCCCCCCCCGGGTTAGAAAATCCTGGATACGCCCTGGATATTGTTTCCGTGTCAAAGCCACAACAAGTACGAAGACTATTATCTATGACATTTACAATATTAAGGTATTTCTTAGTACGGATGATCCTGTGAAGTATTCTATATTAAAACCACCTCTAAAACACTCAGGGTCTCACATCATTTTGAATAAGATTTATGTTTAAAGTCTGTCGAGTTCAACATTTTGTCATAGACAGACTTACAGCACAAGATACGGTCACAAAGTGTGTCATTAACAAAACTATTTACTGGATTATCAAGCTTATATGATCGGTATTTAAAAAAAAAATCGTTCCACGAGGATCTTCTTGCAGCAATTATACCGTAATATTCACGAAAGTGACACCAAATAGAGCTATTGTTCCAAATTGGCTGGCTAAGAATTAAATTATCATTGTTTAAAGAGTCAGGCTGGCTTAAATTATGAAAGAAAAATGATTTTTTTTGTACTGGCATTCCCAACTTTAATGTTGAAGAGTTTTCTTCATGTGATGGTGCTCTCAAAAGCTTTAAATGCTATGGAGAATGGCAAATCACCTGGAACTGATGTCTTATCTAAAGATTTCTATAAGCATTTTTGGTCCCTTCTTGGTACTTTTGTTGTATCTTCTTTAAACTATGCCTGCGATCACCAATCTCTTTCACACGAGCAGAGCAGAGGCACATATACGCTAATGCGCAAGCCTGATAAGGACCCAGACCTTATTATCTGTAGACCAATTTCTTTGCTTAATACGGATTATAAAATAGGTGCAAAGGCTCTCGCGAATAGATTAAAGGAGGCGGCCAGTTATTGTGTTGAAGATAATAGTACATTATATGGCCTTATTGCGGCAATTCCAGCAAACTGGAAATCCAAATTGCGTACAAATGCTGATTCAAATGATCCTAGCTCTCTTGTACATAATAAGTCAAATATGTCTCAGCTTTGTGTTCCCAATGTTATTAACGCATATTTCCACTTATCCAAGGGTTTGTGAAAAATGGAACTTAACTTTTAACTCGACCGATGAGGATTGGTAGATTATTTTTAGGTGTCCTTTTATAACAGTTTCCGATGCCAAGTTGCAGTACTTCCAATTTAGGTTTTTACATCGCATATTAGGTACAAACATGGCTTCTGTTTCTTATGAAGAAATCAGACACATATCTTTTTTTTTTACTTTCTGTCACATTGAAGAGGAAACGCTTGACTCATTTCTTTTGGAATTGTAATACCATCTCTAGTTTCCTGTTAGATACTGAACAACTGTTGTTTGGCAGACAATTTCTCTTTACAAAACAAAAGACTATTTTTTTGGTAAAATTACTCTTGTTTATGATCCAATAAACTTTTTCTTAAATCATTGTAAATATTATATTTTCAGCTGTAAATTAACTAATAGCAATCCCGATTGCAACGATTTTTTAGTTAGAATGAAATTCATTATGAGGGTTGAAAATTACATTACGTCAAAACGGAACAGCTCACGAAATAAACGACTAAGATATAGGGAACTCAGAACATGTTTATCATACTCTATGCCAATGGCTGATGTTACGTGGCCGTTCTCATACGGAGAACAGATCACGTGACATAAAAAGGAGAACACAAGGATGAAAGTAAGTTTAGAGCATTTAATAAGCTATTTACATGGCAGAACAAAGAATAAATATGAACATAATAAAAAACTATAGTTTCTTAATTCAATTAACGTCTTTCTGGACCTGGGAGCCAAGGGGAGAGTTTCTGACTTTCGCCGGATTTAAGTTACCTTAGTGTTGCTAGGCGGATAGTGTCCAGGTTTGCTTTAGAATGGTTGAAGTAGTTCGGCTGGTTGTAGAGATAGTTTAGGTAGAGCGACGAGAATCCATTAGAGAACGTAGTAGGGTGGAGTTCCGACAAAAGTATAGAGTTAAATATATATACTGTGATTAATATGGGCACAGTAATCAAAGCCAGGGAACCATCAGAGGTGCTTTTTACGTGACCCGCCATGCGGGATACAAAACGTCACGGCCAAACGGCACTACCGAACCATCCCATTCTGACAAACGAAACTCAGGTCAAGCGAGCCCCCCCCCCCCCAAAAAAAAAATACATACGCCCACCGACCTGCAGAGACAAAACGCCCAACCACCCACTCAAACATTCAAAAAACCACAAAAGGACGACCAGCACGCAGCGAAACGAAACACCCCTCCCCAGCACACTACCGTCCAAAGAAGGCAGACCCAGATAAACGGCGAAAATCGCCTTCAATTTGAAGGCGAATGTCAGACTTCACCGCCTCCAGGACTGCCTGCCAACTGGCAAATTTCCCCCTAAAAACAATCAGAGGTGTGGAGACAACCTCGGAACGAACGGAGAAAATGGAGAGGGCGTCCTATCAAGGGCGTCTGCGGCTTATATACCCGGAGTGTAAAGGAATGCTCCGATAAGCTATGAATATTCATGAGTATGCAGAAACACTTTGTTGGCGAGTTCCAGTTATGTAGAATGCGTGAGCGCATCTGGGATCGTAACAATTGGAAGACCCGGAGAAATGATAACGTATGTTACGTAATATGGCAGATGAATAAGTGGGCTACATAACACTGATAATTAAAATTGTACACTGTCTTCTGTTGGCTTCATAAGCAGTTTTGCTAACAGTTTCATTTTATATTGACAAAAGGTTATTCGTGAGAAGGTGGTCGAACGGTTTTGCATTTCATCGTGTGTTGCCTTGTTTAAAAAGTAAGTATGCAGTTTAGCCTATGTAAATTTCTTGTGTGGAAGCTCTTCGATTTTGGCGTAGGTTTTCTCGTTACTTTATTTATTTATTTTGTATTTCATAACTTGGCTTTAAAAAATAACAGTTCATAAATTATCCCTGTTTATATTATTAAATTATTCCTGCTAGTTATAGTGGTAACAGTTATGATAACGTTTCATAAAGTTATGATTTTCGTTTAGAGTGTGGGCGGTATGAACATGTTCAAAATATTTACATGCAAAAGAGTGATTGCTGTGTGGTGACTGAGTTGAGGATGGGTGGTGGTGGGAGGAGGTGGGTGGGGAGGGGGTGAGTGGGAAAAGATACTGCCCTGTTACTTTGGAATGCTCTAACGAATACTGTTTGGTCGATTGAAGTTAAAAACGCGATCCAAAGAAAGAAAGAACTTGAACACGAAAAATCATGTAGAGTGGTTGAGGTTTGAGTCAAAACATGACAGAATGGTGTAATTTGGTATTATTTCTTCCGGCCGGGTCACGTTACGGGTGAGTTCTTATTTTTAGTTGTTGGGTGTGGTGGAGGCGGATGTGGGGGGGGGAGGCGATCTTCTCTACAACAATTCACTTTTCATGTCATTGAACTTGCAGTTCGCTGCATACGTGCCCAACGGTGCCCCCCCCCCCCCCATTTTACTTTGTTGTGTTCACCCGTTGTGTACTAAACGTATTTTTATTGTATGTACTATTCCTTAATTCTTACTTCAAGCTTGTTCTCGCTATTTTTTCTGTCTGTCTATCTGGTTTGAAAACACATTATTTTAGACTCGCTTTTACTGGGTAATAGACTGTGGTTTAACTTTTATTATGCATAGATACTACGTTTAGAACTACTTCCTTAATTCTTAACATTTTTTTAAATTATATTATTTTGGTATTTATTTACTACGTTTAGGGTTCTATGTTTTATCGTTTAGTACTGGGTATTTATTACTATCTGTTTTAGGCTTTTACAATAATTGTCTTTTCTCATACTTATTTAAACATAGACTATGATTTAATATATTTTACTATTTACATACTTCTGAAATTGTTTTGGACTATATGCGTTTTAGTACGGGTGTGTTTTACATATTGTTGATTTTGGCTTTTACATTTGCCTTATTGGTTCTATATATCTAATATTTTGGTGTTTGTTATTATTTCTCCTAGAAATGGAAGCGTTTGGCTCTTTCATCACAGTGTTCCTTGTTGTTGTAATAGTTTGGTTATTCATAAGAAGCATTCGTCGACGTTGTACTCTGCCAGGACCGAAAGGATGGCCATTGCTTGGCGTCTTACCGTATCTACCAAAGAAATGCTACAAGTATTTCACGGAACTGTCCAAGCAATACGGCGATATATGTTGCTGTCGATTGGGAACGACCGATCTAATTATAGTCTCTAACCTTGATATTCTTGATGATATTTTCCGTAGAAGAGGAGCAATTTTTAACAACAAATTCTTGAATTTACCAGAAAACATCGACTTACCATTAGGTGAGTGTTACGCAAGATTATAACGTTTTCAAGTAGAACAGGGAGGGGAGAAGGGGAGAAGGGGGGGGGGGTGGCGGGTTCCTTGTTGCCTCTACATCTTGAAAATATCCTTTTTGTTTGTTTAATTGTTCGTTCATATTACGGCTATTATATAACTTCGTTGAAGGAAATGAAAAATACCAGATATTTCCGATATCAGATATTTCGAAACCGACTCCACTACACACATAGGCGTAGGAGGCTGGGGCTGCAGCCCCCCCCCAACCATTTTTTCCACCTGAAAATTCGGGCAATATTTTTCGGGCACCTACTGAAAGAAAAATAAATAGCAGTGATGTAGCTTTAAGGAAATGAATAGTTTAAAAATTATCTCCTTGGTAATTAAAATAAAGTTGTAAGCTTGGCCGACTAATTCGCCATTACTACTGTAAAATAGAGTTTTGACGTAATTGGACCTGTATCCTTTTTCTCCATCTACAAAGACATTTTGCTGTTTACATTAGCATCCGGCCATATACTGCGCAACTTTCACGGACCGTACGGCACACGATGCCATGCGATGTAACGACCGATGCATGCTTATATGATATTGACATTAACATGTTGAACGCGCGCGAAAAAAATTGGTTATATTTTTTCGGGCAAGTCGTTACAGCCCCCCAAATCCAATTTGGCTCACTACGCCTTTGACTACACACATAGACAGTTTGAGGCTGTTCACCCTGAAACATGCATTTTCATGCTCACTGATATGCTCACTGATATCTGCTCTTTGCTTTACAAATTCGAACAGGCGTGTAGCGAGTACTTTGCCAAGGGAGCAGCGAAGCCTGTAGGCAAACTATCTAAGCGTAGCGCCACCATGAGTTGGCGCGAAGCGTACAAGAAAATTTTGGCCGAAAATGCCTCCCAGATCGCTGGAAATGACACTTCCCAGGCCTTGTAAGTTGAAAAAATGGAACGTCAAAAATGGAGTTGTCGGTGTAAGGGGTAGGGTGAGGCGCACGTCCCATCCGTAATCCTCGATCTGTCACTGGCTACCCTGTGTATATAATAGGGATTAGCGCTGTAATTATGACTGTTCCTCTTTCTCTTCCCGAGGTCTTGGTGTTTATCTTCTATTCCCTCTTTTTCTCCTTTTCTCTCTTTCCTCCTTTTCTTTTCCCCCTCTTTTTCCCTTTGTTTTTTCTCTCCTCTTTTCCTTACCCGGGGGGCGCGCGGCCCCAACGCCCCCCTGGATACGCGCCTGCATACAGCTATATAATACGCAGTGTTGTGGGGGTAGGTGTTGTGGGCTTGGGAGAGACTGCTGCCAGAGACATCGCTGCCTAAGCAAACTGCGGAGGAGAAATTAAATCACCGCTATGTTAATATAGAAATACCTAGACCTACACAAAACCAATGTTGGTTATCAAGGGCCTAGATATACAGCGTCAAAAGTTTTGGAATATTGTAACAATTGTTTTCATTTCTGTATTGGAAACATTGGATTATGTGAAAAAATGCTTCAGACAAAATGTTTTCTTCATGCACATGTAGCCTACAACTATTAAGACTAACGTTTTTTTCAGAATCAAATATTGACTTGTCTAACGAACAGTTTTGAACAGCTTGCCTAGCCTATACTAGTAGTCTGTATGTAAAGTACTGTAGTATGGCTGTACTGCACGTGTGCACACGTAAAATAATGTTTTGTGGCGCCCGCGGTTGGCTGACCAGAATTCACCTTTGCCATAGTGCCGATAGTATCAAACTTATGTCTTCACCCCTACTGTTGGAATATACCAATATGTTTTGCCTCCCTTCTGTATACGGAAATTGCATTAGGGATACACTATGATTGATTGAAAGGGGTATTTTGTTTAGGTTTGGACGATTTTTTTACTGAATTAAATAGCTAAATTAAAACGCCCAGTACAATGATATTTGTATTAATAGAAGTGTGTGTGTGTGTGGGACTGTTATTTTCTCAACGTCAAATAAGGAATGTCATTATTGCTTCTGACGAAAATCGTGCCGGGCGGCACAGACTTTCAGCTCCGAGTCCCTCCCATACGCAAAATTTCGACCGCCGGGCGGGTACGCCTGGCAATGACGCCCACCGTGACTTCGACAGCCTGCCAGCCACGCGTGCTACTGAACACTTAGTTTGCATAATAACATAAAGGGAAGCTTATCAACAATATTGACTTAGATCCATTGTCGTCGGCGCCCTCAATTCTTGCCGTAAATACCTCATCTACTATACCGACGGTAGCAAATGCGGCATAATGGCGGTGGTGGTTGTGGGAGGGGGTGGGGCGGTGACGCACCCCCGATATGCGGCCGCCCCTGAAAGAGGGTGATACCGTTCTTAAATAGTGATTAAATATCTGTTACATTGTAGGATTCGCCGAACTGCATTTAACTGACAAATGGGATGAGCTACGAAGGTTCACCGTAAAAGTTCTAAACAAGAGAGAACTCGGCGATCGAAGCTTTCAAGAATTACTCAGTGACGAAGCAACTCAGTTATTCAAACACGTGGCGGATTCGTAAGTATAAGAGTGTTATTCCTATTCTCAAAATAATGTACGCATAATATGCATCATAATTAACTATATCTATAAATAACTATTAATTACCGCATCGATTATCAATGTTCATTATTGTAAATTTTACCTTGGGTGCACGCTAGACACGGACCCAGGTGAGGTGGGCGGAGGGGGTGGGAGAATGGGGTGCACCGCGCCTTTTCCGTACGCATGAAACTTTAAACTATAAATATTAGCGTAATCTTGCGTTTTTACCTGAGTAAGGACCTAATTTATATCCTGAATATGTGCTTCAGAATCCAACATTTACGTCTACACTTTAACTTCTATTGGGCATCCCAGACCTTCTACGTGGACCCTGGGGCCGCACGCCATCTCTGTGTTTAAAAATGCTGGATCCACCCATGCACGCTAAAGTCTCTTATGTTTGTCCGAAATAATTAAGGTAGCACATGGGGCAGTATGACCTTACGTATGCAAAAGTGTTCGATTTAATAAATTCAGAGTTTCCATTTGTATCACAAAATACCACATATACTGTACATAACTACCATATGAAACGGTGTTTCGGGATTACCTTGGATGTCTGCGTTGGCCAGTTACATCGAGAGCTATATCTCTTCCACTCTTTCTTAAATGTATATTATGAACACTGTTCTTAATCCCATATTTTCGATTGCCCGGTAGTTTGACCTCTGCAGGCCCTGGAGGTTGTTAACTTTCACTCTGCATGGCATGTGTCAAAGAGACTGTTTAGCGCTGTAACATATCTCTGATATATATATATATGTGCAAATGCACACACACGCAGTGTAATTCCGCACTGACGACGCACAAAGTGTTTACTATGTTTGCTTACAACACTGCGCCGTCGGTTCACTTGGTTGTACGTTTACCGAGGCTTATGGATCCGTAAAACATGATATTACGTTTTCGTCTAAACTCTTACTATGACACGAATGTTTTCCCCCTCCCCCTCACCCTGAGGTTTCGATGTATAGGCATACGTCAAAACCTCAAATTTCGATAAATAGCTCATTGATATTTTGCTTGTTTTCGTTTGCTTGTTCTAGGTACGGCACAAAGCCATTTAATCCTACAAATGACATCCATCACTGCATGGGGAACATAATCTTCAGTGTGCTGTTCAGAAAACGATGGGCGTACGACGATAACGGTTTGGCGGAACTAATTGAAGCGGCGCACACGGCACCACAAGTTATTAATCCAAGTTCTTATTTTCTTATACCAACATTTGTTCACTATCTTGGCCGCTTCAACTTTATTCCGATGAAGAGCATTCGCATGGTTCAGTTAGCCTTTGAGAAGTTGAGTGGGTTTAGTGACGTTGAAATATCCAATCACTTGATGAACAATAATTCAACGTTAAACCCAGACGAAGAACAGGCGCATCGCCATTTTGCGGACATTTTTCTATCTACTGCAGATGGAAAGAAATCTAAAGGAGAGCAGACCTACATGACTGTCAATTCTTTGAAAGGTTAGTGTATAGCTCTTCTTACAATCTTTACAGGTCAAGCGACACGTAACCGATATCTTTTAATCTGGCAGCATACATATCTATTGTAACGCTGCCAACGTCCTGGGGTGGGGAAATCAGTCCCGGAACCAACCGAAGGGGCGGGAAGGTAAGTGGGGGGGGATACAAAATAATACTCAAAACCGGACAGCAGACATCGTCGGTGTAAGGTTAATAGGTATATAATTCTCATATCGTTCTTTACACTTTATACTGTACATAGATACATGTAACACATAGCCGCGCAATAGGATCGGGCACTATTCATGAATGTAGCATCCCAACTATCGAGAAGCGCAGGGGTCGGATACTGCACGTGGGTTGAATACTTCAGGCTGAAGCAGTGCAGGTGTCGGTTAATCCGCAGGGCTCGGGCAGCGCAGGTATCGCTACAGCGCTACGAAAATACACAGACATCTGCTCATTGCCTCCGCGGATGTGTAAATTAAACATATATACGATGATGCATGAGGAAATCGTACAACGGGCGAAACCCGTAGATTTCTGCTCACTATCTATCCCACAAACTATATATCAAATATGAGAACACAAGCTTACATAGTTATATTTTAATTTAATTAATGAGGAGTTTTTGTTTTTCTTCCTTCATATGCATGACCGTGTTACAAGGGGTACTGAATCCCTGAGCAGAATGATACGTACCCAATATGCTTACGGTTTTCTTTTTTGTACTTTTTCATCGTTTGCAAAAGTAAACAAGTGTCGTCTGCTACGTAATTGTAGGTGTAAAACATTCAGTTTCTCCGGCTTGTGTGTAACTCTGAGTGCACGATATATACCAGGGCCAAAGATTTTCCACAAATTCCAAGAGGCAATGAGTACCGGCCTTCTGCAGGCGATCTGTTTTACTACATTTACATAGCCAGCTGCCTTCTATAGTAAGCCTAAGTTAGGCATAGGCCTAGGCTAGGCGTATAACTTGCAAGTATGATCCGCGGAGGAGCGTTCTTTCATCTTCGTCATTTCCAAACACAGCAGAGGATTTAAGTTTTCCAATATCACTTTTCAAAAACCAAATAGAAATAAGTATGAGCATAGCATTTAACGAAATTGATAAAAAAAAAATCAATAGGGCAACTCAAATTCAAATTACATCAAAATTATACCATAGAATAAAGCTCCTCATTCCATCAGGAGGGCGAGTCCACACTTAATAAAAACAAAATCTTGCTGAATTTGTCCTGACCACCTAGAAATAGAAGGAAAAACAAAACAATACTGTGCATGGTTGGGGTGTAGATGAATGGAGAAGGAATGTTGTGTATTGTTAGTCAAATGAGGTGAGCTTGAGATCAGTAAGTGTGGCATGTCTTAACCGCTGTAGAATGAAGAGATGGATTGAGACGGAATAGTTTAGGGAATGGTAGGCATGTAAAGAATAAAATCAAATGTAATTTACATTTTTGAATTTCGGAAATAGCGGGTATTGTCGATTGTTGCCAATATCCACGGACCGCAATCAACCGTAAGGCATTGTTCTAAAATATACCATCCAAAGTGACGAGTCTTTTAATGTTAATGGGCTTCATTATGACCTTAAGTTCAGCATACAGCATTGACATACTTATGAAAATCAACTTCCAATTTTCTGATGACTAAATCAAGCTTATATAGCATATCTCAATATTTACTGCAGGCCGATATTATAACTACCATATTATACATCGACGGCGTATTATCGCAACCATGAAGCAGGTCTAACTTCTTTCTTCGAATGACAGTTGTGATGTCAAACCTTGTCCTCGCGCTCTTGAAAAAACGACACAATGTAACCAGAATTATCCCTTTACCTTACCTTGACAGGTGTGATGTCAAACCTCTCCTTCGCGGTCTTGTACATACAACTACCATGTTGACAGACTTAATCATATCTTGACAGGTGTGATATCAACCCTATTTCTGTGCGATTCTTGACATCACAGCTACAATGTTAACAAACTTATTCTTTATCGTCTCTCGACAGGTGTAGTAGCAAACCTCTTCCTGGGTGGTCTTGACAGTACAGCTACACAACTCACGTGGTTAATTTTGCTTCTATTAAAGTACCAGGACGTTCAGAAGAAGGCGAGAGAGGAAGTTCATGCAATCACTGGTCGTGAGAGATCACCAACTTTAACCGATAGAGATCAAATGAGCTACGTTAATGCGTTTATACAGGAAACCCACCGTTTTGTTAGCGCATCACCACATGGTAAATCTTCTTTCAACTATCTTTCACATCTTCATCACGAAGTTCAGATATACTCTTTACCAAATGGACTGGTTCTTTTAGGAAGGCAAGAAAGACTCGAGTTACTTTTCCATATAGCGTTGGAAGATTTGATTGGGAACAAGGTTATTTTGCTTGTTGTTGTATCTGCCATGTATTACTACTGACACCGTATAAATACATTTATATAAACAATGATGATGAGGACGAGGACGAGGACGACGACGACGAGGACGAGGACGAGGACGACGACGAGGACGACGAAGACGAGGACGACGAGGACGACGAGGAGGACGACGAGGAGGACGACGAGGACAACGACGAGGACGACGAGGACGGCGAGGACGACGAGAACGACGAGGACGACGAGGACGACGAGGACGACGATACGTGTTTGTTACGTTGATACTTCATTCATTGTCATGTTTTCGCAGGGAATATAACAGACGTGTTGACCCATTCGGTAACTGAAACGCACACCACCAATGGAAACAAAAACCCCATATCGGTATCATATTTCTTTCCGGTAGGTTCATACCATTTGGTGTCACAAGATACAGAGTACGATGGTTACTTCATCCCTAAGGGAACTCACGTCGTTCAAAACCAATGGGCGATCCACCACGACGAAGCTAATTTCAAAGATCCATTTGTCTTCAACCCAGAGAGGTTTATCGATGACGAGGGAGCATTCACAAAGAGTCGTTTCGTTGTGCCGTTTGGAACAGGTAAGGATTGGTTGGGGCATATTCAATAAAGAACAGGATTTTGGATGATGGAGAGCATTAAAAGAAGGAAACTTCCTGGTGACCTTCAAGTTCTCCGCCCCCTCTAATTCTTCCCACCTAAACGTGTATGGCAAGCTTTGTGGGACAAACATCACATTATATATCCGCGTATCAATTTGAACATATATATCGGCGTTTTAATTCGAATATATACGTGTATATATATTAGTAGCCAATCAAAAGGAATAAATATATCCGCGTATTAATTCGAATATAAACACGTATTAAATCATGATGTTGTCTCGACCAGGTACGTTTGGCCTGGGTGTAGGCCTTCGTCAGTAAACTAACTTTGCAATCTCTCATTTGTTGCACTGGCGAGACTACAATGCCAGTGAAAGCTTTAAGACATGCCAGTTATCGTCTGATATAAAACGCGTATTTATTCGAATTAATACACGTATATATTTGTATTAATACGAGGATATCTAGCCGGTGTTTGTCCCATATGGCTTGCCATAAACGTGTCTCTCCTGTATTCGTTGTTTTGACTATTTCTTTGATAATTCTTTTCGGCCAAAAACTCTCGAAACTATGTACGTTACTTTCGAATGATATGCTAATTGTAAAATGTTGCGGTATCATCGAATTTTGATGTTTCTTTCTATATTTTCAGGCAAACGGATCTGCCCAGGTGAAGTGTTGGCACAGAGAGAGCTTTTCCTTTTTGTAGCAACACTGCTCCAAAAGTTTGATCTGCAGCCTCCCGAGGGTGTAAGCCCCGATAGTATTTCGGTAGAAGGAGTATATAACGGAGCAGCCATTTTTGCTCCTGACTTTAAGGTCAGGTTTATGCCTTTGACAAACCCTTCCACTTAGCAGATGTAGCCAAGTAACTTCGTGTGTTGTGCAGTATAGAGCAATGACGGAAACTTCACGATCACATCGAAAACTTCTTGGTCTTACGGCGGAGATTGAGGACAGATGGCAGCACAGACTACTTACCTCCCTTTTGGAATTTATTATGCTTATTCATATCACACGTGTCTTGGCGACGAAACATTGCGAACCGACCATAGTTGAGGCTTGCTAAGAAATATTCATTTCATGAAATGTCAGAGTGTTTTAGTTTGATCAATCGCAATGTTACTCCGAGTAATTTGGTTGAAGGTGGGCACTTGTATCTCGGAGGGGGGGGGGGGTGGCAAGGACGTCGCTAGAGGGGGTGGTGGGGGGGTCTCACCCCAAAAAACTTGGTAAAACTGACGATAGTTGGAAACTTGGAGTGCGACAGTCGGAATTTCCGACTGTCGCACTCTTTGCCAAATTGGTTCGTATTTCTCAAGTCTTCGTTATCGTGCAACCAATCTTTGGAACTCATTACCAAAGGCAATAAGTGACAGGCCTAGCTTATAATCTTCGGTATAACTTAAGTAATTATTATTTAAACAAATACTAACTCTTGGCAAGTGATTGAATGACTCCAATTTGTTGTATGGACAAACTCAGGTGTTCAGATGCACTGGGATTGTTTTTTTTTCGGAGGGGAGGGGGGGGGGTGTTATTGTTTTGTTATGGTCTTATTGTTCTATTGTATGAAATTGTGTTTTTTGCTTTGTTGTACCTTGATTGGTCTCTTTCTCTGTATTTTAGGGAGCGAAGCACCCCGTCAAGCCCGCAAGGGTTTTTTGTTCCGCTTCCTTCACTTCATGTATTATTCACTACTACTTGATGTTATTTGTTATTTGTAAACGTTTAAATGCATGTTGTGAAAAACAAACAAACGAAATGAAATAAAAGACAACCTACATAGCACGGATGTTATATATAGGAGTTGTAAGCTTCGATATGTATTAGGGATCATGTTGTTAGTTGATGTCTCTGTCGAATTGTGTGTACTATTGCTACTGAGATGATGGAATGACGGCTAAGGCTGCTAGACATAGAAACAAAGCCTCTGTAATTAATGATCTTAACTCAGGGGCGTATCCAGGGGGGGGGGCGCAACAGGCGCGTGCCCCCCCTATTGGCCGTCACCAAAAAAAAAAAGTTTAGCAAAAAAAAAAAAAAAAATTGATGACGACCTTTAAGCGAGATGTCGGTGATCGCTCAACCCCCCCCCCCCCCTCCCGTATGCTTTATTTTTTGTTTGCCAAAAAAAGGTTCTGGCGAAGTTCGGCGGCATAATAGTTTTAGAAACATAGATGGTAATTGTGTTTGTATTATCACTATAAACACTAAGTGACATGCCAGCCATACTAAATTGTGCATTTTGTGTCCATATTTACTGGAAATGTTGCTTATTATTAAGGTCGAAAAATGGATCACATATGGCCATGGGCGGCGAACCTGGGGGGGGGGGGGAAGGGGGATATATCCCTCTGAAAATGGGTGGAGGGGATGTAATACACCATATCTCCCCACCAAATGACAGGGATAAGAATATTTTCATGCCTACATTTATGCATCATCGTTAATGTACGGCTCTTTTTTAGCTTCATTTCTCGCCTACTATAAACGCAGTGCGATCTTTTCAAATATAGCGTCTTTATAAAGCAAGAATAGTTGACTGTAGGCTTCATTGGCCCTATAACAACAAAATGTATTATTGCGCCCACGGTATTGATATAGTACATATATGCACCCTCATAGTATTCATATAGGCCCTATAGTAGGCCTATACACACGTACATGTTCCCTCGAACAGCTGAGAATCTCCAGGGTAATGCTTAATACACGTTTCACCTGGATGCCCTAGCAATCGGTACCTAGGAATGTAACTATGTGTAATTGTGTATTGCATGTGTATAGGCCTATAATAGCCTGCATGAGGCCATTTTCTTCATCGAATAATATAAAAGAGCTCTCGAACATTCTAACGACAACGTTCCTCCTGAAACAAGATTGACAGGGGCAATTTTCCCAAAATAACACCCGAAATTTAAAAAAAAATTATTTGGGATCCTGATTATGAGATATTTCGGACATGACATCCCTATTTTAAAGTTGGGTATATGCCGCTTGGAAACCTCGGGAAGTGCCGTTTCCGGCCATCTAGAGGGTTTGTTAATCCCAAAATTTTCTTGTACGCTTCGCGCCAACTCATGGTGGCGCTACGCTTAGATAGTCCACAAGGTCATATCACCCCCACTCGGAATTACGGATCGCCGCCCCTGCATATGGCACCATTTTGCATTTCAGCCCTTCTTCGAAAGCAAAAATTGTCCACCTCACCCCTTAGACCCATCCCCCAGGACGGCGATCATTCGTGCCTGACCCCCCCCCCCCCCATTGGAAAATCCTGGATACGCCCCTGTTAACTTATGCTTAATCTCCGGGAACACATCCATTTAAAAAGCTATTTTGAATAACATCTCTTTCCATCAACACATTTCAACGTAAGAAAAAACTTTAATAGTTATTAACAATTACATATGGAAGGCATTACATCTGTCTCTTCTATTCGTTTTCTTATTAGTAATCTTATGGTTTAGATGAGTTAAAACAACATTACAAATCTGAATGTATCAGCCGACAGTGAGTTCACAGTTGAGAAGAAAAGTTATTAATTTCAGTTCGTATAATGATCTTTTCGTCTAGTCACATGCATATTCTCTTTATTTTAAGTTTATTGTGAGGTGGTATGTGTTTATATAAGTACTACATCATGAAGTGGTAAATTGAAGTCTACCAAGATGAGCGTATCAAATGTGATACGTCATTCAAACGTTTTCATGAATCAACTATTATTCTGTTATGTACTTTAGATCCTCCTGCAAGAAGGAACTCGCGAAGAAGCCTCATTGCCTTAGCAGAGCCGCAAACTAACCGAAGTCAGTCTCTTAGATTCATATTTAACGTCCATGATTATAAATTGTCATTTGTCAACAACTCTGTAACTGGGCGACATACATTAATCTTGGAGAGACTCGAACTGGGGACCGTATGATTGGAAGACCCCGCATTAACCACTGATCTAACACTCCTAGAAGTATATATATATATATATATATATATATATATCTACAGTTACATTCCACATTACTTTTGTGATTTGAGTGTGTAAGTCAATGGGACATGTATAATAGGCGCATGATACCTAGATTCCCGATTGAATGATTTTTTAAAATGGTTGTAGTCTAGACCGTTTAGTAAAGAGCCCTGTTATAAGTGCATGTCGTAAGTCTATAGCAAATTTAGTTATTGAGTTATAAGAGGCTTATTGATTAAAGTTGCTGGTCTACTTAGACTAGACAAGATCCGCTTAATGTCAACTCTTAAAAATCAACAATACTATTCATTCACACAAGGTTGTTGTTAGTATCTATAATGACCTATAGATTAGCATCTGACAATTTCTCTGCGTGCACAAAAACTAGTTTTAACCTTTGTTGTAGACCTATTAAAAACAATTGCTATCGGTAGTCCAAGTTGGATTTCTATACGTCTTTAATGTTTGAGTCTACAAACCTTTAAATAGCCGAGGTTCATCAATATACTATGACTGGATTTCATAATATATATCTAACTAACACAGGGATATAAGAGACACGTTACCTCAAATATGAGACACGTGACCTCAAATGGCATGTTTCAGCTGCGTAATAAATTGTATCAAGAGACATATGGCGTTGAATGGCATCCAATGGCATCCGTTATTTTTATCAGTTGAAAGAACATGCTTTGGTTCAGATATTAAAACTGATGAAACAGTGGATTCACGTGAACATTAACAAGCAGCTGACGTCATCGTTAATTTTAGACTTAAAGGAGCATACCACAGAGTTAGCGTATGTTAAAGGTGAATTGGAATCTTTAAATAGTTATACGAACATTACAATATATATATTACTATAGTTTTTGCTTTCTCTTAGACATATATCATATTGAGACTAAATATTTTCATTAAGTTATCCTTTCAAATGACATGATTGGACTATATTAAGTGTACCGAAGAGCTGATGTTCCATGTTATTCACCATGTTACAAAGGAGAGTATACCGGTAACATAGAATACTTAGTTTTATAGAAACCTTATATCAACTCAAAATCTCCCTGTTTTGTTACGACGGACAGAGCACGTATTATAAATATATGAAGACATGATTTGAGGGGAGGGGGTGGGGGGAGACCACAAAGTTACCTCAAACTGTTCCGACAAAGAAGGTCCCCTTTGTATTCCGTACCCAAACTAACAGTATTTAAATGTTGATTACTTTTGTATTTCTGAAAGGAATCTTCTCACAATTATGGACAGGGACACTGAGGTTTTCAAACCATTGTTATTATTACTCTCCCTACCTTCCCCCTCACTCTCACCCATAATGCTTCCACCTTCCCATTTACATTTGAATAGCAATTCATTTCTCAAAATCATCCTTCACCCTTGTAACAATCGGATAGATTAAATCACGTACAAACTGCGAGTGAAGCTGTCCCTTTTTACTTGGTTAAAATTCGCATAAGCTACTCATGTCAAGTAGGGATTCTTTGAGGAGTTTTTCATTTCAAGAAGGGACACTTTGAGATTTTTGAACCATTGTTAGTTTCCTTCTAACAGATATGTTTTCATCTTTGTCATTTGCACTTGAACAGCAATTTACCTCTCAAAAACATCCTGACTCTTGTAAAAAAGGGGGTAGATTAAAATATCTTACAAATTACGTTGTAGCCTATACTTGTATTATTATTTGTTACTTGGTTTAAAGTCTCAGCAAGTGTTTGCCAAATTTAAACTTCGACCTTTTAAGCTATTTTTGTTTCTCATGACATACATACAGACAAATACAAGATTAACGTAAATTATTTAACACGAACATTTTTTTTCAACCCCATAGGCAAAGTGCAAATTACTGTGATACTCTTATTGTTAATAATAATGTCCAAAAACTATATTTCGAAACCTAATAGATTAGACCACGGCTGCCAATATCTCTTCCAAATATTTACTTTCTGCTTACAAATGTAATAGTTTATTTTAAAGTAATATTTATCAAAGTCTAAGAAGATCCTGCTAGGATCGAAACGTCAGGCCAACTTACTTTACGCATTCTCTTAAACAGGCTCTCTAGTGGATAAGCAGTTTGCTAACATTTTTATTTTATTTGAAAATAATCTAGTAAGGAGCGAACTGATGGTAGTTCTTCATCAGTTTTGAATGAATAATATGATACTTTACTAAAAATTATTATTAAGTTTAACTCGTGGGAAAAATCCCCACCAAAGGGAACAACATACTTATTCTTCAAATATATCTTAATTCCCGTGTTTTCAAACCGACTATGTAAATACTTCCAAATCATTCTAACAAAACTACAATCATAAAACATATCTTGGGTAGTTTCCGTGTCAAAGCCACAAATAGTACGAAGACTATTATCTATGATATAATATTAAGGTATTTCTTAGTACGGATGATCCTGTGAATTATTCTATATTAAAACCACCTCTAAAACACTCAGGGTCTCACATCATTTTGAATAAGATTTATGTTTAAAGTCTGTCGAGTTCAACATTTTGTCATAGACAGACTTACAGCACAAGATACGGTCACAAAGTGTGACATTAACAAAACTATTTACTGGATTATCAAGCTTATATGATCGGTATTTAAAAAAAAATCGTTACACGAGGATCTTCTTGCAGCAATAATATCGTTATATTCAAGAAAGTGACACTCAAAAGAAGAAACTTTAAGAGGTCAAAATTATAGAAAGGGCCTTTCTCATTAATCAAATCATTGATAAAAATAATTCCTTTCTGAATCCAGTGGCGATAGCATACAGGCTTATTATCAACCAAAATAGAGCTATTGTTCCAAATTGGCTGGCTAAGAATTAAATTATCATTGTTTAAAGAGTCAGGATGGCTTAAATTATGAAAGAAACATGATTTTTTTTACTGCCATTCCCAACTTTAATGTTGAAGAGTTTTCTTCATGTGATGGTTCTCCCACTATGAACGAATGTTCCAAAGCTTTCAATGCGATGGAGAATGGCAAATCACCTGGAACTTGATGGCTTATTTACAGATTTCTATAAGCATTTTCGGTCCCTTCTTGGTACATTTGTTGTATCTTCTTTAAACTATGCCTACGATCACCAATCTCTTTCACACGAGCAGAGCAGAGGCACATTTACGCTAATTCGCAAGCCTGATAAGGACTCACACCTTCTTAGTAACAATAGACCAATTTCTTTGCTTAAAACGGATCATAAAATAGGTGCAAAGGCTCTCGCGAATAGATTAATAGAGGTGGTCAGTTATTTTGTTGGAGATAATCAGTCGGACTTCATTAAAAAAATAAATTTCGTATTTTGCAATATGAAGATGACACAACTTTTTTTTCTGTATGGCAGTCGACGGTCATTGATCACTTTAATAAAGATTCTTGATGATTTCAAGTATGCATCCGGCCTAAAAAATTAATTATAAATCTATTTTTTTTTTACACTTGGCCATTTTATTTCATAATCTTCTGAATTATATTAACGATTTGAATGTCAGTATAAGCCATGGCCCTTTACAGTTTCTAGGAATTTATTTGACACATAATGGGGATAACCTGTATCGTCTTAATTATCTGAAGAAGCTTTCACGTCTTAAAACCCAGCTGCGAATTTGGAGCATCAGAGACATTACTCCTATAGGTAGAAATATTATTGTGAAATCCTTTGCAATAAGCCAATTAGTTTACCTTTTTTCAGGTCCTTCAGAACCCGCCTATGTATTTTATTGAAAATGTTGAGAGTATTGTTTATGATTTTATTTGGAGTGGCAACCCTGACAAAGTCAAAAGGAGCACTATGGTGAACCCAATTGAGGATGGCCCGGAGGTTTAAAGGTCATACATATCGGAAGCTTTGCATATTCCTTGAAAACAGCTTGGGTGAAAAGATATCTCTCAAGCAATACGGGTGTTTATTGGAGACACTTTTTTTTTTACAATTCGCTTCTTCCATTTGGCAAGCAGTTGTTGTTTCGTTGTAATTTTAATACAAAGGACATAAGTAATATGAGTAACATTTTTATTAAACAAGTTTGCATTGCCTGGAGTAAAGCAACCTTTACCACTCCCCTAGATAATTTTGGGAATCAAATAATATGGAATAATTCTTACGTAAGAATTTCTAACTCAACGTTTTATGATTCTTAGCTTTACAATGCGGGTTTGGTTCATGTTTAAGACCTTTTTACTCCGGAGGGGGCCCCACTCGCCATTAAACTTTTCTTGAAGACAAGTTTTTCTAGAAGGAAACTAACAATGGTTCAAAAATCTCAAAGTGTCCCTTCTTGAAATTAAAAACCCCTCAAAGGATCCCTACTTGACATGAGTAGCTGATGCGAACTTTAACCAAGTAAAGCTAGTACAGCTTACCTCGTAGTTTGTACGTGATTTAATCTATCCGCTTGTTACAAGGGTGAAGGATGTTTTTGAGAAATGAATTGCTATTCAAATGTAAATGGGAAGGTGGAAGCATTATGGGTGAGAGTGAGGGGGAAGGTAGGGAGAGTAATAATAACAATGGTTTGAAAACCTCAGTGTCCCTGTCCATAAATGTGAGAAGAGTCCCTTCAGAAATACAAAAGTAATCAACATTTAAATACTGTTAGTTTGGGTACGGAATACAAAGGGGACCTTCTTTGTCTTCTTGCTGCATACCCTTTTGCTACATGATATGGCCTTATTGCGGCAATTCCAGCAAACTGGAAATCCAATTTGCCTACAAATGCTGATTCAAATGATCCTAGCTCTCTTGTACATAATAAGTCAAATATGTCTCAGCTTGTGTACCCAATGTTATTAAAGCAAATTTCCACTTATCCAATGGTTTGTGAAAAATGGAACTCAACTTTTAACTTGACCGATGAGGATTGGAAGATTATTTTTAGGTGTCCTTTTAGCCTATAACAGTTTCCGATGCCAAGTTGCAGTACTTCCAATTTAGGTTTTTACATCGCATATTAGGTACAAACAGGCTTCTGTTTCTGTTTCAGCTGTAAATTAACAAATAGCAACCCCGATTGCAACGATTTTTTTAGTTCGAATGAAATTCATCATGAGGGTTGAAACTTACATTGCGTCAAAACGGAACAGCTCACAAAATAAACGACTAAGATATAGGAAACTCAGAACATGTTTATGATACTCTATGCCAATGGCTGATAATGAAGATTATACACTGTCTTTTGTTGGCGCTTCGGTCATTAAATTTACCCCTAGTATGCCTAATCTATGTTGTCATACCATTAATCGATTATAATTGATTATTGTTTACAATGTTATGCTTTCATTATATTACGATATAATTATATTACGATATGACATAATGTCATTACCACCGTACTGTACTATAAATGCAAATCACGTGAAAAAATGGAGGAAAAAAAAAAGAGAAAGAAAAAGATGTAGCTTGCGAAATTGCAATAAAAAAGAGGTGTTTTCAAACGTTTCCTCCGTGCAGTTGGGTCCAAAAGGTGGACGATACGAGTATATATTGGTTATAGGTTACATATATATATATATATATATATATATATATATATATATATATATATATATATATATATATATATATATATAATATAATATAATATAATATAATATAATATAATATAATATAATATAATATAATATAATATAATATAATATAATATAATATAATATAATATAATATAATATAATATAATATAATATAATATAATATAATATAATATAATATAATATAATATAATATAATATAATATAATATAATATAATATAATATAATATAATATAATATAATATAATATAATATAATATAATATAATATAATATAATATAATATAATATAATATAATATAATATAATATAATATAATATAACGAAAATCTACGTTTACTCCAAAAGAAAATATTATTAGAAAAAATAGAGGAATAAGATAAGACTCATAATTGACAAATAAGGAGTAAAGTTTTAGAAAATATAGTGGAATTTTCGGTCCCCCTGGAACCTTCGTCAGCAATACTTGGCAGTCGAATGAAAAGTACAGAGTGTAACACAATGAAAGTATGACGCTAAATAAGTGTAAGTTGCATTGATGGAATTAGAACCAAATGAACAATGACTATACAGGAAGCGGATTAAGGAGCAAAGAACGGATTACATATGTTTGTAG
Organism: Apostichopus japonicus; assembly: GCF_037975245.1. Lineage (NCBI taxonomy): Eukaryota > Metazoa > Echinodermata > Holothuroidea > Aspidochirotida > Stichopodidae > Apostichopus > Apostichopus japonicus. Next base: position 25,692,663 of record NC_092569.1, on the reverse strand, counting down.
AACTGATAGTTGTTAAGGGGTCCCAAGTCATTGTTGAGGCCTGTGATGTGAGACTTAATACGACAGATCCAATCGATTTCTTTACGTTTACGTTCAGTAACGGATTTGAACTTCGAGGCAATTAAAATACATTTTAGGTCTTTAAGAGAATGACTATGAAGATTGAAATGTTCGGAAACTGGGAATCATGCAAAATTATCACGAATAGATTTTTTTTATTATTAAAATGTGAGCGGAACCGGGAGCCTGTTTTACCTACATAATTGCCCTCTTTGCAAAGTACACAGTAGAAATGTAAATAACATTAATAGAATCACAAGAGAGGGAAGGGGGTCTTAGACTATAGTCAACATTGGGAATGTTGATCTCGGTACCAGTAAAGTAATATGGGGGCATATTTGGCATTGAGGTTTATCACAACGGAAATTGCCTGCGGAGGTGGAAACTGAGTAAGGGAGTCTGGAGGAAGTGAGTAGAAATCTAAGGTTGGGGAGTTGACGAAATGCTAGCATGGGGGGGGGGGGGTACCTTAAACGATTCTCTTACAGACTGATCGTCTTGGAATACAGCAAATTCCTGTTTGATAGAGCGAATAAAGGATTTGATGAGGGGGTTGGAATGCGTGTGTTGGGACTTTAGACTTGTATTTTAATAAGTCCTCACTGCTCAACTTGTCGGCCTGGAAATACCCTGTCTAATTAAGTGAAGGGGGTATCCGACGTTCAAGAAATAACCAGTTAAAAATGGATACCTGGTGTTCAAAATAACGTGTCGTGGGAGGGAGCAAATGCATTTAAGTCTAAGGCTTTGGCTGTAAACAATAGAACTCTTCAGATTATGTGGGTGAAAACTATTAAAGTGTGCATACATATGAATATCAATGGGCTTATAATAGACCGAAGTAGTTAAGGAATACCATCCAACTTGACCAGAACATCTAGAAATGATATTTGATGTTTAGAAACTTCGACAGAAAATTTAATGCTGTCATGAAAAGAATAAACATGATCAAAGAAAGACTTAACAGATTCTCCACAATGTGGCCAGACAAAAAATATATCGTCAATGTATCTATAATGTGATGGCTTTAAAGGAGAAGTGGGAAGCATTTCCTGTTCCATTTCGTGCATAAATTTGTTGGCGTAACATGGTGCCATTTTTGTGCCCATATATATATGTGTTTGTATGTATGTGTGTCAAGTATAATGTTTCCTCTTCCTGTAACACCAATGTTCCCCCCCCCCCCCCCCCCTTCCATGCAAATCCTTTGACTCGATAATTCTACTTCCATATTAGCTTTTTACACTTGAAACAGTAATCCACTACTCAAAAACATCCTTTCAATTTTGCAAAGCGGATACTAGATTAAATAAACAAAAATAACGTTATACCCTAATATTTTGACATGTTTTAAAGTTATTTAAACTGCTGATTGTTTCGGATGAGCTTGTTCCATTTCAAGAAGATTTCACTTTTGGTAAATTTCTAACTGAAAGCTTATACTAAGCGAATTATTTCAGATTCAAATAGTTGCTGGTTGGATAGCGTCTAATATAGTATACACTGGTTGGTAAAATTCTGACTGAAAGCTTATACTAAGCGAATTACTTCAGATTCTAATAGTTGCTGGTTGGATAGCGTCTAGTATAGTATACACTGGTTGGGAAGGGAATGAGCCATACTGTACCAAACCATAACTTTATTTTTCAATACTAGCCTACTTTAAGCCTATTAGAGTCGCTACTCTTTCAATTTACAGGCATCGAGGTTTAATAAGAAAACCAGACACAGACATAGATACAGACATAGATACAGACATAGATACAGACATACATACAGACATAGATACAGACATAGATACAGACATACATACAGACATATATAGATACAGACAGAGATACATACATAGACACAGACATAGACACAGATGGATGGATGGATGGATGGATGGATGGGTGGGTGGGTGGGTGGGTGGGTGGGTGGATGGATGGATGGATGGATGGATGGATGGATGGATGGATGGATGGATGGATGGATGGATGGATGGATGGATGGATGGATGGATGGATGGATGGATGGATGGATGGATGGATGGATGGATGGATGGATGGATGGATGGATGGTTGGGTGGGTGGGTTTGGATGGGTGGGTTTGGATGGGTGGATGGATGGATGGACTTTATAAGACATTGTTGCATCTTTAAGGACATTAATATGGGCTTTAAAGTACAATTGTAAACATACAGATGTTGATATTGGTTATTCTTGAGATGAATAATGGATGGATGGATGGATGGATGGATGGATGGATGATGGATGGATGGATGGATGGATGAATAGATGGATAGATTTCATATATACTATGATAGTTTGGCATCTACTTATACATTGCAAAGGAACGAGACTGTTTTATGATCATTCATATTATAGTACTGTGCACAATTTATTTTAGCAAAACTGCATAAAGGCAGTGTGTGTTTGAATATATACTGCTGGCAGATAGTGTAGCTATATGAACAAATTAATCATTGCAAATTGCAATTTATAAATTTATTTATTTACAACAATGAAGTAACTTGAGAAACGAAAACTAAGCAATTATAACCAAACACGAAGAGTGCACCGATTATATTTGACTAATACGGGGATTTGAAGAAGACATAATACAAGTAAAAAATTGTGAGAAATTATTCCAACATCAACATGGCATCACAGCAACTCCGTATAATTGAAAGACAAGCTCAGTAGGCGGGACAAAGAAGAATCAATTGCGCATGTGCACGCGGATCGTTTGGTCAATCGGGGCGTTAATCTCATAAAGAATATCAGGTTAATTCCTTATTTACAAAAGGTTATTCTTTCTTTCTTCTCTCCATCCCTTGTCTACTAATCCCCTTACATCTATCTCTTTGTTTTCGCCAGGCTCATTAACCTGTCTGTATTCTGTGCGTGTCTTTGTTCCTCTGTTACCCTTACTTGTCATTTAGCCTTTGAAGAACAACCTGCTAGGATCGAAACGTCAGGCCAACTTACTTTTATACACATTCCCTTACACAGGCTCTCTAGTGGATAAGCAGTTTTCCTAAGGTTATTCGTCAGAAGGTGGTCAAACGGTTTTGCATTTCATCGTGTGTTGCCTTGTTTAAAAAGTAAGTATGCAGTTTACACTATGTAAATTTCTTGTGTGGAAGCTTTTCGATTTTGGCGTAGGTTTTCTCGTTACTTTATTGATTTATATTGTTTTTCATAACTTGGCTTTAAAAAATAACAGTTCATAAATTATCCCTGTTTATATTATTAAATTATTCCTGCTAGTTATATTGGTAACAATTATAATAACGTTTCATAAAGTTATGATTTTCGTTTTAGAGAGTGGGCGGTATGAACATGTTCAAAATATTTACATGCAAAAGAGTGAATGATGTATGGTGACTGAGTTGAGGATGGGTGGTGGTGGGGAGGTGGTGGATGGGGAGGTGGTGGGTGGGGAGGGGGTGAGTGGGAAAAGATACTGCCCTGTTACTTTGGAATGCTCTAACGAATACTGTTTGGTCGATTGAAGTTAAAAACGAGATCCAAAGAAAGAACTTGAACAATAACACGGGAAATCATGTAGAGTGGTTGAGGTTTGAATCAAAACATGACAGAATGGTGTAGTTTGGTATTATTTCTTCCGGCCGGGTCACGTTACGGGTGTGTTCTTATTTTTAGTGGTTGGGTGTGGTGGAGGCGGATAAGGGGGGGGGGGGAGGCGACCTTCTCTACAACAATTCACTTTTCATGTCATTGGAATTGCAGTTCGCTGCATGCGTGCCCAATTACGGTGTTCCTGCTTCTTCTGCTTCTGTTTCTGTTAGATACTCGTTAAGAAACCCTCTCGGGTATCACAACGAGGATGTTTGTGCGTGGGCAATCTTGTCTTAAACACCTCAAGACTAGGGCTCTCTTTAACGGCCAAGGATTGTGTATTCCAGTCTTTTATAGTCCTAGGATAGAAACTAAACTGAAAAGCACGATGATCATGTGGAATTTGTATATAGCGGCCACGCCTCCCTGGTTTCAAGAAGAGATTAGTCTCGTTTGGGACTGCAGTTAGGCCATTAATAATTTGGTAAAAGAGCATAAGTCTGACCCTTTTCCTTCTTTCTGTGAGGGCTTCCCACTTCAAAGTCTTCAAGATCTCAGTGACGCTGGATTGCCCACGGAAATCACGAGTTACAAAGCGTGCTGCCTTTCTTTGAAATTTTTCTATTTTATCTTGGTCTGAGACCTTATAAGGGTCCCAAATCTGAGCTGCATATTCAAGAGTAGAACGACACATAGACATATAGGCCAATTTACGTAATTCTGGTGGACAAGAGCGCAAATTCCTATTAAGGAAGCCAAGGGTTCTGCTGGTCCTAGAGCAAATCTTATCAATATGTGTAGAGAAAGATAAATTGTCACTAAACAGGATACCAAGATAAGGTTGCGCAGTGACGCACTCCAATATTTGATTGTATATGGAGTAAAAGAACACAGGTACCCCCTTTTTTTTACTTTGTTGTGTTCACCCGTTGTGTACTAAACGTATGTTTATTGTATGTACTTTTCCTTAATTCTTACTTGAAGCTTGTTCTCTCTATATTTTTATGTCTGTCTATCTGCTTTGAAAACACATTATTTTAGACTCGCTTTTACTGGGTATAATAGACTGTGTTTTCACTTTTATTATGCATAGATACTACGTTTGGAACTACTTACTTAATTCTTAACGTTTTTTTAAATTTATTATTTTGGTATTTATTTACTACGTTTAGGGTTCTATGTTTTATCGTTTAGTATTGGTTGTTTATAACTATCTGTGTTATGCTTTTACAAATAATTGTCTTACTGTACTATAGTTTCTCATACCTATTTAAACATAGACTATGATTTAATCTATTTTACTATCTACATACTTCTGAAATTGTTTTGGACTATATGCGTTTTAGTTTTTAGTACGTTTAGTACGGGTGTGTTTTTTCATATTGTTGCTTTTGGCTTTTAATTTTTAATTTTTGCCTTATTTTTGGTTCTATATATTTAATATTTTGGTTTTTGGTTTCTATTTCTCCTAGAAATGGAAGCGTTTGGCTCTTTCATCACAGTGTTCCTTGTTGTTGTAATAGTTTGGCTATTCATAAGAAGCAATCGTCGACGTTGTACTCTGCCAGGACCGAAAGGGTGGCCATTGCTTGGCGTCTTACCGTATCTACCAAAGAAATGCTACAAGTATTTCACGGAACTGTCCAAGCAATACGGCGATATATATTGCTGTCGATTGGGAACGACCGATCTAATTATAGTCTCTAACCTTGACATTCTTGATGATATTTATCGTAGAAGAGGAGCAATTTTTAACAACAGATTCTTGAATTTACCAGAAAACATTGACTTACCACTAGGTGAGTGTTACGCAAGATTATAACGTTTTCAAGTAGAACAGGGAGGGGAGAAGGGGGAGAAGGGGGGGTGGCTCACATACTTATTAATCTTTCTTGTGTTTTCGGTTACTTGTTGCCTATACATCTTGAAAATATCCTTTTTGTTTGTTTAATTGTTCATTCTGTCTTGCAAAATAAAGCAATACATATAAGTGCATGGTATACGCTACCCAAACAGCTATAGAATACGCAGTGTTGTGGGGGTGGGGTGTTGTGGGCTGGGGAGAGACTGCTGCCAGAGACATTGCTGCCTAAGCAAACTGCGGAGGAGAAATTAAATCACCGCTATTGGTTGGTTGGTTATCATGAGCCTAGATATACATCGTCAAAAGTTTTGGAATATTGTAACAATTGTTTTCATTTCTGTATTGGAACCATTGGATTATGTGAAAAAATGCTTCAGACAAAATGTTTTCTTCATGCACATTTAGCCTACAACTATTAAGACTAACGTTTTTTTTCAGAATCAAATATTGACTTGTCTAACGAACAGTTTTGAACAGCTTGCCTAGTCTATACTACTGATTTATAGTATTCTGTATGTAAAGTACTGTAGTATGGCTGTACTGCACGTGTGCACACGTAAAATAATGTTTTGTGGCGCCCACGGTTGGCTGACCAGAATTCAACTTTGTGATAGTGCCGATAGTATCAAACTTATGTCTTCACCCCTACTGTTGGAATATACCAATATGTTTTGCCTCCCTTCTGTATACGGAAACTGCATTAGGGATACACTATGATTGATTGAAATGGGTATTTTGTTTAGGTTGGGACGATTTTTTTTTTTAACTGAATTAAATAGCTAAATTAAAACGCCCAGTACAATGACATTTGTATTAATAGCAGTGTGTGTGTGTGGGACTGTTATTTTCTCAACGTCAAATTAGGAATGTCATTATTGCTTCTGACGAAAATCGTGCCGGGCGGCACAGACTATTTCAGCTCCGAGTCTCTCCCATACGCAAATTTCGACCGCCGGGCGAGTACGCCCGGCAATGCCGCCCACCGTGACTTCGACGGCCTGTCAGCCACGCATGCTACTGAACACTTAATTTGCATAATAATTTAAAGGGAAGCTTATCAACAATATTGAATTAGATCCATTGTCGTCGGTGCCCTCAATTCTTGCCGTAAATGCCTCATCTACTATAGCGACGGTAACAAATACGGCATAATGGCGGTGGTGGTTGTGTGAGAGAGGTGGGGGTGAGGTGGTGATGCACCACCGATATGCGGCCGCCCCTGAAAGAGAGTGATACCATTCTTAAATAGTGATTAATTATCTGTTACATTGTAGGATTCGCCGAACTGCATTTAACTGACAAATGGGATGAGCTACGAAGGTTCACCGTAAAAGTTCTAAACAAGAGAGAACTTGGCGATCGAAGCTTTCAAGAATTACTCAGTGACGAAGCAACTCAGTTATTCAAACACGTGGCGGATTCGTAAGTATAAGAGTGTTATTCCTATTCTCAAAATAATGTACGCATAATGTATGCATCATAATTAACTATATCTATAAATAACTATTAATTACCGTATCGATTATCAATGTTCATTATTGTAAATTTTACCTTGGGTGCACGCTAGACACGGACCCAGATGAGGTGAGGGGGAGGGGGAGGTAGAATGGGGTACACATCGCCTTTTCCGTACGCATGAAACTTAAAACTATTAATACTAGCGTAATCTTGCGTTTTTACCTGAGTAAGGACCTAATTTATATCCTGAATATGTGCTTCAGAATCCAACATTTACGTCTACACTTTAACTTCTGTTGGGCATCCCAGACCTTCTACGTGGACCCCGGGGCCGCACGCCATCTCTGTGTTTAAAAATGCTGGATCCGCCCATGCACGCTAAAGTCTCTTATGTTTCAGCTTTGACTCTTAGCTAGAAACAATATAGTGAAATTATCAATTTCTGACCAAAAATATGCTAACGTTATCGATGTTCGATTTAATAAATTCAGAGTTTCCATTTTGTATTACAAAAAAAAAACACATATACTGTACATAACTACCATATGAAACGGTGTTTCGGGATTACCTTGGATGTCTGCGTTGGCCAGTTACATCGCGAGCTATATCTCTTCCACTCTTTCTTAAATGTATATTATGAACACTGTTCTTAATCCCATATTTTCGATTGCCCGGTAGTTTGACCTCTGCAGGCCCTGGAGGTTGTTAACTTTCACTCTGCATGGCATGTGTCAAAGAGACTGTTTAGCGCTGTAACATATCTCTGATATATATATGTACATGCACGCACGCGCAGCGTAATTCCGCACTGACGACGCACAAAGTGTTTACTATGTTTGCTTGCAACACTGCGCCGTCGGTTCACTCGGTTATACGTTTACGGAGGCTTATGGATCCGTAAAACATGATATTACGTTTTTCTCTAAACTCTTACTATGACACGAATGTTTTCTCCCCTCCCCCCTCACCCTGAGGTTTCGATGTATAGGCATACGTTAAAACCTCAAATTTCGATAAATAGCTCATTGATATTTTTCCTTGTTTTCGTTTGCTTGTTCTAGGTACGGCACAAAGCCATTTAATCCTAGCAATGACATCCATCACTGCATGGGGAACATAATCTTCAGTGTGATGTTCAGAAAACGATGGGCGTACGACGATACCAGTTTGGCGGAACTACTTGAAGCGGCGCACACGGCACCACAAGTTATTAATCCAAGTTATTATTTTCTTATACCAACATTTGTTCACTATCTTGGCCGCTTCAACTTTATTCCGATGAAGAGCATGCGCATGGTTCAGTTAGCCTTTGAGAAGTTGAGTGGGTTTAGTGACGTTGAAATATCCAATCACTTGATGAACAATAATTCAACGTTAAACCCAGACGAAGAACAGGCGCATCGCCATTTTGCGGACATTTTTCTATCTACTGCAGATGGAAAGAAATCTAAAGGAGAGCAGACCTACATGACTGTCAATTCTTTGAAAGGTTAGTGTATATGTGGTTATGTAACGCTGCCAACGTCCTGGGGTGGGGAAATCACTGTCCCGGAACCAACCGAAGGGGCGGGAAGGTAAGTGGGGGGGGGGGGGGGAGAATGGTACAAAATAATACTCAAAACCGGACAGCAGACATCGACGGTGTAAGGTTAATAGGTATATAATTCTCATATCGTTCTTTACACTAGTTTTTATACTGTACATAGATACATGTAAGACATAGCCACGCTATAGGATCGGGCACTATTCATGAATGTAGCATCCCAACTATCGCGAAGCGCAGGGGTCGGGCACTCCACGTGGGTTGAATACTCCAGGCTGGAGCAGTGCAGGTGTCGGGTAATCCGCAGGGCTCGGGCAGCGCAGGTATCGCTACAGCGCTACGAAAATACACAGACATCTGCTCATTGCCTCGGCGGATGTGTAAATTAAACGGGCGAAACCCGTAGATTTCCGCTACACTATCTATGCATAAACTATATACCAAATATGAGAACACAAGCTTACATAGTTATGTTTTAATTTAATTATTGAGGAGTTTTTGTTTTTCTTCCTTCATATGCATGACCGTGTTACAGGGGGTACTGAATCCCTGACCAGAATGAAACGTACCCAATATGCTAACGGTTTTCTTTTTTGTACTTTAATCGTTTGCAAAAGTAAACAAGTGTCGTCTGCTACATAATTGTAGGTGAAAAACATTCAGTTTTTCCGGCTTGTGTGTAACTCTGAGTGCACGATATATACCAGGGCCGAAGATTCTCCACAAATTCCAACAGGCAATGAATACCGGCCTTCTGCAGGCGATCTTTGTTACTACATTTACATAGCCAGCTGCCTTCTATAGTAAGCCTAACTTAGGCCTAGGCTAGGCTAACTTGCAAGTATGATCCGCCGAGGAGCGTTCTTTCATCTTCGTCATTTTCCAAACACAGCAGAGGATTTAAGTTTCTTTGCCAATATCACTTTTCAAAAACCAAATAGAAATAAGTATGAGCATAGCATTTAACGAAATTTATAAAAAAAATCAATAGGGCAACTCAAGTTCAACTTACATCAAAAATTAGACCATAGAATAAAGCTCCTCATCCCATCAGGAGGGCGAGTCCACACTTAATAAAAACAAAATCTTGATGAATTTGTCCTGACCACCTAGAAACAGAAGGAAAAACAAAACATTAGTGTGCATGGTTGGGGTGTAGATGAATGGAGAAGGAATGTTGTGTATTGTTAGTCAAATGATATGAGCTTGAGATCAGTAAGTGTGGCATGTCTCAACCGCTGTATAATGAAGAGATGGATTGAGACGGAATGGTTAAGGAAATGGTAGGCATGTTAAGAATAAAATCAAATGTAATTTACATTTTTTGGGTCTTATTTAAAGTTTGGGGAAATTTTAGAAGCATACGTTCCTTTTCTGTTTTGGCCAATAATTGTAAGAGAGCTGTTTTGCCTTGGTTCTTAAAAGTTTCCAAATTAACTGTGTTGCGAGGAAGCTTAATTTGTAAAGTCACAGGAAGAATTTCTCAATAATGTTAAATTCTATTATCGTTCCTTTTTTGAGCAAAAGTAAACCGCATCTGCAATTTGGTTCTGTAAGTATTTAACAGATTTTATGAACAGTTTGTTGACTACTGCTGCTTGTTACTTGGCCTAAAATAACTGAACAACATCAGTTCACACTGAATTTCGGAAATGGCGGGTATTGTCGATTGTTGTCAATATTCCCGGACGGCAATCAACCGTAAGGCATTGTTCTAAAGTATACCATCCAAAGTGACGAGTCTTATAATGTTAATGGGCTACATTATGACCTTAAGTTAAGCATACAGCATTGACATATTTATGAAAATCAACTTCCAATTTTCTGATGACTCAATCAAGCTTATATAGCATATCTCAATATTTACTGCAGGCCGATATTAAAACTACCATATTATACATCGACGGCGTATTTTCGCAACCATGAAGCATGTCTAACTTCTTTCTTCGAATGACAGTTGTGATGTCAAACCTTGTCCTCGCGGTCTTGAAAATACAGCTACAATGTAAACTGACTTATCCTTTACCTTACCTTGACAGGTGTGATGTCAAATCTCTTCTTCGCGGTCTTGTATATACAGCTACCATGTTAACAGACTTAATCATATCTTGACAGGTGTGATATCAACCCTATTTCTGTGCGATTCTTGACATCACAGCTACAATGTTAACAAACTTATTCTTTATCGTCTTTCGACAGGTGTAGTAGCAAACCTCTTCCTGGGTGGTCTTGACAGTACAGCTACACTACTCATGTGGTTCATTTTGCTTCTATTAAAGTACCAGGACGTTCAGAAGAAGGCGAGAGAGGAAGTTCATGCAATCACTGGTCGTGAGAGATCACCAACTTTAACCGATAGAGATCAAATGAGCTACGTTAATGCGTTTATACAGGAAACCCACCGTTTTGTTAGCGCAGCACCACATGGTAAATCTTCTTTCAACTATCTTTCACATCTTTATCACGAAGTTTAAATATACTCTTTACCAAATGGACTGGTTTTTTTTAGGAAGGCAAGAAAGACTCGAGTTACTTTTCCATATAGCGTTGGCAGATTTGATTGGGAACAAGGTTATTTTGCTTGTTGTTGTATCTGCCATGTATTACTACTGACACCGTATAAATACATTTATATAAACAATGATGATGATGAGGACGAGGACGACGACGACGAGGACGAGGACGAGGACGAGGACGACGAGGACGAGGACGACGAGGACGAGGACGACGACAAGGACGACGAGGACGACGAGGACGACGAGGATGACGATACGTGTTTGTTTTGTTGATACTTCATTCATTGTCATGTTTTCGCAGGGAATATAACAGACGTGTTGACCCATTAGGTAACTGAAACGCACACCACCAATGGAAACAAAAAACCCATATCGGTATCATTTTTCTTCCCGGTAGGTTCATACCATTTGGTGTCACAAGATACAGAGTACGATGGTTACTTCATCCCTAAGGGAACTCACGTCGTTCAAAACCTATGGGCGATACACCACGACGAAGCTAACTTCAAAGATCCATTTGTCTTCAACCCAGAGAGGTTTATCGATGACGAGGGAGCATTCACGAAGAGTCGTTTAGTTGTGCCGTATGGAACAGGTAAGGATTGGTTGGGGCATATTCAATAAAGAACAGGATTTTGGATGATGGAGAGCATTAAAAGAAGGAAACTTCCTGGTGACCTTCAAGTTCTCCGCCCCCTCTAGTTCTTCCCACCTAAACGTGTATGGCAAGTTATGTGGGACAAACACCACATCATATATCCGCGTATTAATTTGAACATATTTATATAGGTGTTTTAATTCGAATATATACGTGTATATATATTAGTAGCCAATCAAAAGGCTTAAATATATCCGCGTATTAATTCGAATTTAAACACGTATTAAATCATGATGTTGTCTCGACCAGGTACGTTTGGACTGGGTGTACTAGGCCTACGTCAGTAAACTAACTTTGCAATCTCTCATTTGTTGCACTGGCGAGACTACAATGCGAGTGAAAGCTTGAAGACATGCCAGTTATCGTCTGATATAAAACGCGTATTTATTCGAATTAATACGCGTATATATTTGTATTAATACGAGGATATCTAGCCGGTGTTTGTCCCATATGGCTTGCCATAAACGTATCTCTCCTGTATTCGTTGTTTTGACTATTTCTTTGATAATTCCTTTCGGCCAAAAACTCTCGAAACTATGTACGTTACTTTCGAATGATATTCTAATTGTACAATGTTGCGGTATCAATACTTTTTTTTTCTAATTTGTCTTCTTCAAATCTTCGAATTTTGATGTTTCTTTCTATATTTTCAGGCAAACGGATCTGCCCAGGTGAAGTGTTGGCACAGAGAGAGCTTTTCCTTTTTGTAGCAACACTGCTCCAAAAGTTTGATCTGCAGCCTCCTGAGGGTGTAAGCCCCGATAGTATTTCGGTAGAAGGAGTATATAACGGAGCAGGCATTTATGTTCCTGACTTTAAGGTCAGGTTTATGCCTTTGACAAACCCTTCCACTTAGCAGATGTATACCAAGTAACTTTGTGTGTTGTGCAGTATAGAGCAATGAAACTTCACGATCACATCGAAAACTTCTTGGTCTTACGGCGGAGATTGAGGACAGATGGCAGCACTGACTACTTACCTCCCTTTTGGAATTTATTATGAATATTCATATCAAACGTGTCTTTGTTCGTATTTTATATTTTCAGACAATTGCAAATTATACAGTTGTAGAAGATAGGTGTAAGACTATTTTGGCAAAATTTAGACTAGAATATTATTTATGTTCGGGTATTGGCTTATAATTTAACTTCTTGATTATTTCCTTCGTTTTTTTTGTACAAATTATATTCTTCAAAGTATCGGCTTTTCCAGATTTCATTGGGCTCTAGGCTAGGCTTTACTAGTTCCAACTGATTATCTCAATCGATTTTACCAACAAGGCAACAGTCGGCATTTTCTGGCTCCAAAACCCATCCACCCACTACACCCCCAATTGTCAGGCCTTAGCTACGTCCCTGGGGAGGGGTGGGTCAGTATGATGGGGTGGGGGGGCGGTATGATGGAGGTTCAAGGCAACAGGTTAGAAAGCAACATGTGATCCATAGAAATCGAATATAAAGGAAGTCTCATTCACTTGAACATTTGTTATTTTTGCTTTCCTCTCTCTTTTGTTTTCTTGGTCTTTTTCCACTTTTAATTTGTGTGTCTGTTTATCCGAATACATAAATGACTACAAAACGTCTGCATTCCATTACCTTCCCCCACCCCCCCATAAAGTACCACTCTGTGACAACTATTGTATTTTCGTAATTAATAAATGCAATAATGGATACGGTATGTACTACCGCAACGATCGAGTGGATCAGGAAACTTGTGGTATCAGAAACAAAAAGTCCAAGCACTCTTTTTTTGGGGGGGGGGTGGGGTGGGGTGGGGGATCTGGTTGTTTTTATTCAGGAGAAAAAATTCCAATTTGAAATAGTCTTCTAAATGACTACAACAAAATTCGATTAGTCCCTACGTGCATATGTGGCTTCCATGGCAGACCGATGTTATTATTATTACATAAGTCGCAAGTTAGGTCTTCTAAAGGTCATCACCAGGGGCGGCGATTTGTTTCAAATATTGGCGGGGGGGGACATTTGCTTGGGTGCATGCACGTAGCAACTTTCATCCCCAATATATATATATATATATATATATATATATATATATATATATATATATCTATATATATATATATATATATATATATCTATACATATCTATATATATCTATATATATCTATATTGAGATCGTGTAAGACGAGTTTTCTTTTACAAAGTAAGGTTACAATCAGTATAACGTTGCTATCAAAATCGATGTTTTAAAATAATTGCTTCTGAAATAACTTGTGAAACAAATATGAACTCACAATACATTTTAATATCAATTTTGTAAGGACTCTCCACAAAAATTGCTCAGTAACACAATGCAAAAACTTATATTCACAATTATTCACTCATATTTGATTAAATGTAACACGCAAACAACAAACGACCATTTTTAAATATATACAAATAGCTATACTTGAACATGATCCTTAAGATGAAACGCACAGAAGAGGAAAACGTAGTTTTTCAATCTTTGCATGCGATACGTGCAGCCGATACTCATAGCTGGTACAGTAACTACTGTTCATGTCCTGTAACACATGTACGATCACAAAGCAGTTAGTACTGATACACGGTTGTGGGACATGCACAATAGTTGCTGTATCAACCATTGAGTGCGAGTTCTTTAATACGCGATTCTAAATGAAGTATCTAGTGGTTTTATGCAATGAGTAGGCTTATGGATATACCCGAACATGGCCTTTCTTCGTTCTCGGGCACGGCGAATTGGCGTAATTTAAAGAGAGGTGTGAACTGGAATCAAGCGGTACCGTAACACTCCCTTACTTCATCTCGTAGGCACGCTCATCTTCTTAGACTCCTTGTCCAGTCGCGCAGTTCTTTGTCTTTCATGGGAACACGTTGAGAGCTTTGCAGTAATTACTGTGCCACCTGTAACACATGTAACAGTGTTACGAACCCAAAGCAATAATTACTGATGCACGGTTGTGGGACATGGATAGTAGTTGCTGTACCAGCTATGAGTATCGGCTGATCTTTCAGTTAATTCCGAACCATCAGAGAGAATATATATGACATACAGAATACTAAATGCAAAAAAGAGAACTATTGTTTGTAGGTCTACATCAAGTTTATATTATAAATCCAGCCTAGGCTTATCTGTCGAAATTCCAGCTTTGATTGTTAATCGATAAACATAGATTTAGGTATAATCCACGTTGCTATTTTAAGACATATGGTTTAATTTATTTATTGTCAGTTTTTTTGCTGTTCCAGCCATGAGTATCGGCTGATCTTTCAGTTAATTCCGAACCATCAGAGAGAATATATATGACATACAGAATACTAAATGCAAAAGAGAGAACCATTGTTTGTAGGTCTACATCAAATTTATATTATAATCCAGTCTAGGCTTATCTGTCGAGATTCCAGCTTTGATTGTTAATCGATAAACATAGATTTTGGTATAATCCACGTTGCTATTTTAAGACATATGGTTTAATTTAATTATTGTACACGAAGCTTCTGATACGTGAAAACGACTATCCGGAGAGGGAGAGGTGACCCATAAAGTGATCACGAACGAATCATGTGCAGTTTCGGAGCTTGCCGACTGAGATAGAATATTTTTGCTAACATCAAGTTCATATTCAAGGCTATAACTTTCATGCATTCTGAGGCATCAATAGGTAGGGTATGGTTGGGGTATGGTGGGGGTATGGCGGAGGCATGGCGGGGGCATGGCGGGGGCATGGCGGGGGCATGGCGGGGGCATGGTGGGGCATGGTGGGGGCATGGTGGGGCATGGTGGGGTCGTGGTTTAGTCCTCATGGAAGATCCTGCAGGTGTCTTGTTCCTAAAAGTTTGCAGACCACTGCTTCACAAGAAGTAGTTACAAGAAGTAGCTATACCCAAGTTCCTCTCAGTTTTCATGTCAACTTCGGATGAATAACACTTTCTTGCACATGAAGGAAATAAGATCGTAAAGTAAAATAAAGGTCTCTACCACTGTTATGAGAGAGAATCCGATATATAGACCTAAAAGACCCCCGGTTGTACCTAATACAGATTCGACCTGCAAACGAATGTAAAAGGAGTTTTGTAAAGTTTCAAAAGTTTCAACGGGATATGAAATATAATAATATATATATTAATAATAATAATAATAATAATATAAGAATTTGTAAAGCGCTTTTATCCAGTGAGAAAAACTGTTCAGAAGCGCTGCAGGAGCAAAGTACCCAAAATGGATACAACAGTTATCAAATATATTAGTCCAATAGCTGTTATTTTCGTATCATCACTGTTGTCAGTGGATTTTTACCACTAATTTTCGATAATATTTATCATTGGTTTGGACCACTGAATCATTCACAGAAATGTGACGGAATTGGGATGAGAGCGAAAATGGTTATGAAAGTTAATCTGTATACGTTAAACTTATAAACAACTTATTCTAGTCCCCTATACGTTTAACGTGCTTTTTACATTTCAAACATTTTTAAAATTCTAACTACTAGAGAAACTCACCGTATTGGCGGGAACCTGCTCAACCAATTCGTAGTTTAGCTCTTGGAAGTAGATTTTTGCTTGCACCAGATTTTGTCTACAAGAAGGCCCCAAAACAAACAAAAAATAGTTATAATCCTTAAAGTAACAAAACTACATATACGTGCGCATATCTTACAAAAATTATTTTTTGATACTGATTAATAATTTGATTGCAAACTTTCCTCAGAATCTTCCCACTGCGATATTCGCAATTTGTTTATTGCCAAACTTTCTTATTTCTTATCAGAGTGTTCTTGAGACATTGAAGTAATTAGGAGTTTCAAACAAATGAATCTACTCTTTTCTATTTTGCAATGGCGGTAACTCATGAATACATGTGTTGTGTTTGCTGGGCAATTGCTGAAGTGTTCTTCATCTACGTACTAATTTTCTGTCAGTAGAAACATTGTTTTAAACTAAGGTGTACTAGCACGGGCTAATGCAGGATTTAAAAAGGATGGGGGGGGGGCGTGGGAGGATATTGACCTGGGTTCGTTTAAACCGAATCTCACGTAGGGAGTGGAGCGGGGGTGTGTGAAGTGGCCTCCCTCAGAAAACAACCCTTTAAATAATAGACATAGGCATATTTAGGCTCTAAATAAGGTTTAAAATTAGATCTTACACGCAAGGTCAATGTGGCATGAACTACTTTTGTGTGTGTTTGTGTATCGCGTTGTAGAAAATGGAAGGTGTACACCCCTCCCACACCCTCCCTACGGATCCGCGCCTCACTATGGTATCTTAACAGAAGTATCTCCATGTACTTACCGTGCATCAAATATGTTGTTCATTGCGAAGTATGCGTCGTACTTTTTACTCTTGAATATGTCGTCACTCAGATAATTCTAAATTGAACGTAAAGCAATAATTGTCAACATATTTAAGATAATAATATAATCTTTCTAAGAAAGGTCACCACAAGATGGAGCTTGGGCAGGAAATACCAAACAACTTGAAATATTCTCAACGCCAGTCTCTTGAAATTGAGACTGTAAACCGACTGGTCATGACAGAGTTACGTGATAGTTATATGTCTAGTTGTGGTATTACGAATCATTCCGATAGAGAATTAATACACAGCAGGCATTATCATGGTTAATTTGTATAGGCGAATGTAGGATCACATTAAGAATGGGGTTTTCAAGAGTAGTCTCAGAAGTTGACCCATCCCATTCCTCACTCTGACCCCCCACTCCTGTTCCCTCCATCCCCTTCCCTTCCCTCCCTTAAAATAAGTGGTCATAGATAACAATCTTATAGACAGTTTTCAGCGAAATATCTATTTTACTAAGAACGTGCCCTTTGGTTGAAAAATGAACAAAACGGAATAACTATTTAAAAGAAATGCCGTTTCTGCTGAAAATACATTCAGATACTGGAAACATGAGATACAAAACACATAGAGAGGACAAAATTATTGGGACGTTTTGAGGTGATCCTGCGGTGTGCTTCTTCAAATCATATTTTCTTTCGAGTGTTGCCCCTCCTCCCCCTGTGGAAACCTCTTCCTCGAATCCTGGTTATAAGGGCTAATGCAAACATCAGCTTTCAGAAACCCGGTCCTGTATGTATAATAAATCCTGTATATATAAATCTTTTTACTTACGTAGTACCTGTCTTCAGGCCATACAGAGAACGTCGTCTGTGTGTTATAAATAGTCTCGCTTTAAAATGAAGATAGATCAAAAATATTTAATTTTTTAAATTTTTTTAAACATGAACGAAAAATTTGTTTTAACAAATCATATTAAATGATGTCAATCTCTAATAGCATAACTATATGATGTATCGGTTATTTTTTTTTTATCTCTGTTACTTTAGTTTGTTATTCCAGATGACATTCCAGCATATTTTTTCAACAAACTGCATCATTTAAATTAAATTTTAAAGTGATATATAGTTCAGTTAAAAAGTATTTTGATTGATAAAAGAGAAGAATATTACGTATTTGCATAACCTACTTGTCTCCCATAGTAACAAGATTAACTGAACAGTGAAACAAAGAAAACAGTCTTGTTCGCTTCAATATATGATACAGATTTTAAAAATTTCAATGACAATATTTCTGCAAGCTTAATTAAATTACTGCAAAGTCCACCCAATCTTCAGAAATTTTACCGGTTTTGTTTTCGGGCAGGTAGAAAGTAGTATCGGAATATGTGTATTTAATATTGGTATTTATATTTCATATATATATTTTCATATATAGCATATATTTCCATCAGGCCCGTACCTAGTCACAGGATACTTCTTATGAAAGCTGACCCAACAACCAAAAGAAAAGTAAAAATATTCAGTAGTTGAATTAACTTGATGCATTCCTCAAGCTACGAGGCTATAGATTTTTCATATAGCATTTTAATGTAACTAATATCAAGTGATATTTAACCACAACGAAGGACATGTTTAGTACTTCAATGTAAGTTTGTGTTTTAGTATACTTCAATGTAAGTTTGTGCTTAGTACTTCAATGTAAGTTTGTGTTTATTAATTCAATGTAAGTTTGTGTTTAGTACTTCAATGTAAGTTTGTGCTTAGTACTTCAATGTTAGTATGTGTTTAGTACTTCAATCTAAGTTTGTGTTTATTACTTCAAATGTAAGTTTGTGTTTCTTACTTCAAATGTAAGTTTGTGTTTAGTACTTCAATCTAAGTTTCTGTTTAGTACTTCAAATGTAAGTTTGTGTTTAGTACTTCAATGTAAGTTTGTATTTAGTACTTCAAATGTAAGTTTGTGTTTAGTAATTCAATGTAAAGCTTGTGTTTTAGTACTTCAATGTAAATTTGTGTTTTAGTACTTCAATGTTAGTTCGTGTCTAGTACTTCAGTTTAAGTTTGTGTTTAGTACTGCAATGTAAGTTTGTGTTTAGTACTTCAGTTTAAGTTTGTTTAGTATTACAATGTAAGTTTGTGTTTTAGTACTTCAACGTAAGTATGTGTTTAGTATTTCAACGTAAGTTTGTGTTTTAGTACTTCAATGTAAGTTTGTGTTTTAGTACTTCAATGTAAGTATGCGTTTAGTACTTCAATCTAAGTTTGTGTCAAGTACTTCAAATGTAATTTTGTGTTTTAGTACTTTAATGTACGGTGATTTTCTACAAACATTATAGAACTGTTCGTAAGAAGCTACGATGAGAAGACTCTCTTGACGCCTTAGCAACAACATACGGATCGCTCTCAGTGTTACTAATTGTCAGAATGTGAAAAGCCATTTAGACTGAGGATATAAAAGGCAAATAGATCAAGGGAATTGTTATTTCAAAGCACTATATATGCACTTTCCTGTTTAAATCATCGTTTAGCCATAGTGATGATCGACACTCAATATCTCGTAAATATTTGCAATTTTGGAGTTCTACCCACTTATGTATATACCAACGGAGAATATTCTAATTTTAATACAAGTTAGTAAAATACAGTTAGTAAATCGTATGGCTCAACAGATGACTTATGCCTGCGGCGTAGGTTACGTGTAGGCATTTACACAACAATCGAGAATTACTGGTTCATGACATTATGAAATAAAGGATAAAAAAGATCTGATCTGAGGTTTATGCCATCCTTACATGCGTACATGTCTAAAGTGTATTAAAGGCGTGACTCATTAACTTATGTCAGAAAAGAGCAATTCACTGATCGAAAGGCGACGCCAAAATTCGACCAATGCACTGTATAGTTAATACTCACCGGCATGGCGCAGGGCAATCACATTCTAGACTCTCAGTATAATATAATTTCTCAATTCTCTGTCGGCAATGTCCTGATGTACAAAGATTTCAAACATTATACAATTACTGAATACAAATGAGTATTCATAAACAGCAATAATATGGGTATTTGTTTTCGAACAGTGTGGACAGTAACAGGCGCAAATTTCATTGTTGGGGAGGTGAAGGGGAAGGGGAGGAAAGGTATGAGGGGGGTTATCAAGATGGTCCTTATTACTCATTTGCTGAAAAAAGACAACTATATGCACCACCCTGTGGTCGTATGGAAACGTCGCATTTACTATTCCGTACTATCCGCGGGGCCCTTGAGTATGTGTTATTTGTGTGGTAATCGACCTTCCCTGTAATTATAGCTATTGTTTAACATTTGGGGCACCCATGTTCTGTTACTTAAAACAGTTTTCTATCCAGCAACACTAAATGTCTAATTGCATCAACTTTCATTACGTTTCCTTGTCGGACTGAGGGTTCACAGAAAATTGACATATTAATTGTAGCTTTAACTTGGAGTTATCATGTTTTCAGACTGCTTCACCTGTTGACCTCATTTGCCCTTTGACCTCTGCCTATCTTAATAAGGTACTTGTACCCACCGAGCTGGTTCTCCATACTATAAGTATGCAGTTCTTGAAAGTTGTACTTCTTGAGTTATTGTGTTTACAAGATTGTCCAGACTTTGACTTTAGGTTGAACACAAATGACCTTTGACCTCGACCAAGTTCTTGTTCTCACCAAGCTGGATGCGCATACCATGTATGAAGTTCAACAAATACGTACATTTTGAGTTGTCGTGGTTACAAATTTTCAGACCTCGACCAGTCTGTTGACCCCAAATTACCATTAAACTTCACATTGTACACAATAAGACTGACCACACAGCATGTTAATCATATCGTTCCCAGTAGTTATAACGATACTTATAACTACTACATAGCTAAAGGTTGTATAGTATAGTTCAATCTTTGTCAAAGTTGTTACGTAATCGTTACCATCATCTTGCAACAGTAGACTACGATACTCACTCTGTGTTTGGTTGCACAGCTGTATTCCTTTGTAATCGTCATAAGAATTAACCACACAGTTGCAATCGCTTGCCATTTTATTTAAGAAGCATTTCTTTTGGCATGATAATATGCTGTAGTTGTATCGGTTGTTCATGAGGTAATTTTTATCTTCTCCGTTAGTACAGCTGCCATGAGGGTGAGGTAACCTTTTGATCTCAACCTGCAAGGAGATTAAAAAAAAAAAAAAAAAAAAAACACCTCAGATGTACAATAGGTGTTTGCATACATTCACTCGAAATGTTTAAACAATTTTTGCAACTGAGATAAGATGTCGTTCATCTTCAAGTTGCAAACACTACTGATTTTTGCAAAACGAATAAAGTTCGGTACTCGACGTCAACGTTGGACCAGGATGAAGGGGCAGCATTTTTTTAAGGGAACAACTGCCCCACCGCCTTAAGAGAGGATTAGTTTCTTAAAGCCAATACGCCAATCACATATTCCGTTCCCTTTTTTTTGTGGTGAGGGAGGGGGAGAGGGGGGGGGGGTTCGCTCAAATAAACTTCAAACATAGAATGTTAAAATTCGACGAAAAACTGATATTTGGAATGTTTCTTTATAGAAGTCTTATGTATATATATATATATATATATATATATATATATATATATATATATATATATATGTATATATATATGTATATGTATATATATATATATATAAATATATATATATATATATATATATATAATATATATATATATATATATATATATATAAATACATATATATATATATATATATATATATATATATATAAATATATATATATATATAAATTTATGTATATATATATATATATATATATATATAGAGAGAGAGAGAGAGAGAGAGAGAGAGAGGTGGAGAGAGGTGGAGAGAGAGAGAGAAAGGTGGAGAGAGAGGTGGTATATATATATATATATATATATATATATATATATATATATATATATATATAGAGTGACTTGATCCATCAAATTATGGCCACTTCGTAAAAGCATTAGGCAATGCGAGATAATGCATTTTAACGTTTTAGCTGGAAAGAAAGTTATAGCCGTCCCTTGTTTTTTATCATCTTTGTACCGTTCGCTGGTGGTTATTGCTGCAAAATAGGATGAGCGGCTAAATTACCTCAATCTACAGTTAGAAACTTAGAACCACTGCTGTATTGCTATAACGTTGACCGAGAGCAAGTAATATTTGCGAGGGGATTTGGAATTTTGAGCTATAGGTATCGGCGGTTATTGATCATGGGAGATTAATGATGTATATATATATATATATATATATATATATATATATATATATATATATATATATATATATATATATATATATATATATATATATATATACATATATATATATATATATATATATATATGTATATATATATACACAGTGGAATTACGACCTTCCTTACCGGTTTCGAACCTCTGGACATACAATCAGCGTCCATAGCCTTGTTGGTTAGGGTGTCCGCGTAAAGAGCGGGAGGCGCGGGTTCGAATTCCGGTGGAGGCTGGAAGGTTTTTCACTGTTCTTGACTTTCCAACTCATTACGATTGTCATTTCCATTTGCCTTTTTCGTTTACCTCCATTTCATTAACATAAAGACTGTTCAAAGTATCTCTTTCGAGATGCGGCTTTAGGAATCAGAAATGATTTCGAGTTGGTTAGCATCATGTTTGATCTCTATGGTAAGGCAAAATATGTCACCAAAAACAGAACTATAGTATTGTTCGATACAGGTGACAAACGCCTACAGTGGAATTACGACCTTCCTTACCGGTTTCGAACCTCGGGACATACAATCAGCGTCCATAGCCTAGTTTGTTAGGGTGTCCGCGTACAGAGCGGGAGGCCCGGGCTCGAATCCTGGTGGAGGCTGGAAGTTTTTTCACTGTTCTTGATTTTCCAACTCGTTACGATTATCAAAAATATATATATTTATATATATATATATATATATATATATATATATATATATATATATATATATATTAGTGTAAGGATCGTATTGATTACTTGAAGTATTATCTTTTGTGAAGTCTTACTGTTGAAACTTGTCATGGAATGACTAAGCCGATTGATGCTGGTTGTTACTATGATGTTAACCGTCCAGTTGCAAGCGAAAACTCGAAATCGAATACGCTATAGTGTATATTTTAGTGCCACTTCTCGATATAGTGTTTTTAGTTATTATTTGATCGGAGAAGTTTACGGTCATGTCCTTGCTATGTGTTTGTGCGTGTGTGCACGAAGAGTAAACAGGTACCCGCATAGGTTGTCTGTATTTACTCTCCAAAATTAGGTGAACGTGATTTGGTGGGGAGTTGTGGATAATTTTCTCATCGGATTTATCGGGTTGTAAGGTTGCTGATATTTTTTTCCAATTTAAACAGATTAGCTGAAAAGCATTATACTCTTAGAAGGTAGGATAGATGGACGGATGGACGGACGGACGGACGGACGGATGGATGAAATAAATGGATGAAATAGATGGATGGATGGGAATTCATTCGGTCAATCATAAAAAATACAAAGGAATTTGAGTGACAACAAGAGATCTTACCGAATACTAAAAAAATTGTAAACAACAAACAAGACCTGAACTAATATATACAAATAGAAAACGGTTCGTATACAATATACAATTATGTGTAAAAGTAAGTAGGCCTGACGTTTCGATCCTAGCAGGATCTTCTTCAGAGTCTAAAATATACAATTCTAATAAAATATGCAGTTTACACAAATATAAAAATGCACTCAAAATGCAAATGTACGGAAATATTAAATGTATTTATGAAACATTTAGGGCCACAAACCTAAGTGTACACATATATCATACAAGTGCGCAAAGTCAATGTGATGATTCGAAAAAACTAGTGAATTCTATCTTTTGGGTAAAACGAATTGTGGCAGATAAGTTCAGCTTTGAACTACTGTATGAGAGTGCTAATTCATACATTATTTGAACTAACGTGCTTGCATATAGTTATTTCAACTAATATTAGGCGGTGGCAATTGCCTATATAAATAAATAGAAGTTTCTTTTGTTCTAAAACTTCTATATTTATGCAATAAAGTGGACGAGAAGTCTGTATATAAATAAATAGAAGTTTATTTTGTTCTAAAACTTCTATATTTATGCAATTAAAGTGAACGAGAAGTCTGTATATATAAGTCTGTAGGCTACCACTCGGCCACAGTGATTCTACTGATGTGAATGCGCATATATATATATATATATATATAGATATATCTATATATCTATATATATATATATATATATATATAAACTATGCGCATATATATGCGCATATATATAGGCTATGCAGATTCAGTAGACATTTCGTTTTGTTTGGAATCGTGTGTTGGAATTCAACGTTTTAATAACTATACCTGTCGAATGCCCATGTTGGTAGAGAAACCAGGTGAAAGTGAGAGTCCGACATCCTCTGGATTTGGCATAATGTCTCTAGGGTGAGTCATTATTCTGACGCCGATATCTTTAGTAAGCGCACCAACATACTCACTGTGCTCGATGTAGAGGGTCATATGGAGACCTGTTTGAGAGAAATAGAAATTCAAATATTGTCATCGTAGGCATAAAAATACATCCCGGGAGTATTTTAGGACGTGTTGAGGTTGGAAATGAGATGATCAGGAGCTCAGGAGAGAAAGTGAGAGACAACGTATTTGTATAGTGACTGTTACATTTCCAGCATGTCGTCAGAGTTACGATACGCTATTTGATTATTTATGAAACTCCTGTCATTTTACTAAACCCACTTGTATAGTTGACTTTTATAACACTCTTTGAAACTTGAACATCTCTACGGTTCACTTATCTATCCTATTGTTAATTACATTTCAAAAGGAAAGCAGTATAATCTACCATAAATATATCATCAAAAAACGTTAAAATGTGTGAAGTTTGTTTTTTGATATATGATCCAGACCATGTATAGAATGAGACATAAATAACCAAATGTGATAGTATACAAATAATGAATGGTTATGAGTGCAATAGTGCAAATATTTCATGAGTTGAAAGATGGAATGTTCCATTCAACGAGGCGCAGCCGAGTTGAGTGGAACAAATAACATCTTTCAACGAATGAAATATTTGCACTATTGCACGAATGTAAACCATTCATTATATGTTTTATACAACATATTATATTAAGATGGGTAAAATGCACTCATGCAACAGATTGTTTTGAACAGACAGGTTTCTCTGCTCTCTTACCATTGAAAAAAGTGCTACCAAAAAGTATAACCCATGGTTCTATTTCATAGAGTGGAATAGAGCGGATTTAACCATTGCAAAATACTTAACAGATGACTAGTATAAAATTTAATTTTTGATGCGTTAAGTAAACTGCGTTGCAGTAACTTATGACATGATGGCATTCATAATCCATACAACGAAGCTTTATCTAAGTTGAATTCAACATAGTTACTGTCAGTCGTGTGGGCAAACAGAGGATACATCATCATGAGATGTACATTTTCTTCCTTAGAGACTGATTTATGATTGCATGAAAGCATTTCGAGTTAAACAGTAGGCTTCTAATAAATTTCATCTGAAATTTAATAAGCTTAACGTTTGCTCGTATTGCGTCAGTTTATGTTTTGAGTTTGGCAAATTTCACGAAAATAACCCTGCGTTACCGAACGTATATTTCTATACTCTCAAATAATCCTTGACAACCCTTGACTGATTGACAAATCCCGTTCGGAAAGCACAATTCCATCCATGAATACTGCAGTAAATATATAATTAATACTGCGTTTTATAAACCTGTGGATAACATTTCCTCCTCAAATCACATATCCATCCATGAATACTGCAGTAAATATATAATTAATACTGCATTTTATCAGGGAGTTGTTATGGAATAACAACTCCCTGGTTTTATAAACCTGTGGATAACACGCAGCAGTTTCTGTTCATTGAGCACGATTGTCACCAATATCGTTGATATATAGATATAAGAAGTCGACCGGTTACTAAGCAACGGTACGCTTGGACGGAGACAGCAACAGATGAGCTGCGAGCCACCCTGGATACCACCGACTGGGATCTATTGTTCTCATCAGCTAATTCACTTGCCGAGGCGACGGACATTATCACTAGCTATGTTAACATCTGTGTCGACACAATCATCCCTCTTCAGACCTACAAGATCTATCCGAATAATAAGCCGTGGGTCACAAAGGTACTTAGAGATTTACTTAACGAAAAGAATGAAGCTGCTCGGATGGAAGGTAACAAAACAAGAGTGAAAGAGGTACAGAAGTGCATCAAATGTAAAGTCGAAGAATGTAAACAAACATACAGAGACAAATTAGAAAGAAACTTTGCTGGAAATAATCCTGCTGGTGCATGGAAAACGATTCAAATGCTGACTGGGTACAGACAGAAGTCGGTGACCCCCGGGTCAGAAGTCAAACAAACTTTCGTGGTAGAGTTGAATGTATTTTATAGTAGATTCGAAAAAGAATTTACAACTGAGAACAATGTAGTTATGAGTGGGTTGATTAGTGATTTAATGGAAAATGGGTTCAACAATGAGATTTGCTTTTCTGAACATGAAGTTAGGGTAGTGTTTGGATCATTGGAAACCAGCAAAGCTCAAGGCCCTGACGGTTTATGCAATAAGATCCTTAAACTCTGCAAATCTGAACTGGGCGGGATTTTACAAAACTCTTTCAATGTTCTTTAGACAACGGCTCAATTCCACGACTGTGGAAAACGTCATTAGTAATAACCGTCCCCAAGAAGAAGAATGCAACTGAGCCTAATGATTTTCGGCCCGTCTCACTTACCTGTAATGTCATGTTTCGAAAGACTTATAATGAATCGCCTTCTCAGTATTACCATGGAGTTATAGCTTCATGGTATTACAGAACATTTCATTGACCCCATGCAGGTTGCTTATAGGGCAGGGAGGGGGTTGATGATGCAGTTTGCTTATAGGGCAGGGATGGAATTGATGATGCAGTTTGCTTATAGGGCAGGGAGGGGGTTGATGATGCAGTTTGCTTATAGGGCAGGGAGGGAATTGATGATGCAGTTTGCTTATAGGGCAGGGAGGGGGTTGATGATGCGGTGTTGACATATCTGCACAAAGTTTACTCTCCTTTAAATAAAGATAGACAGTATGCGAGATCTACTTTTATATACTTTTCTAGTGAATTCAACACAATTGTCCCACACTTACTTACAGCTAAATTAATCGCATACGGTGTATCCCCTCGTATAACCCTATGGATTCATGATATCCTCATAAAAAGACCTCAGAGGGTGAAGGTAGGCGATGTCTACTCAGGGGAAATGATTTTAAGTGTAGGTGCGCCTCAGGGCTGTGTCCTCCCCCTGGCTTTTTTCCCTGTATACCAGCGACTGTCAGAGTATGACCAGTGATTGTAGTATCATCAAATATGCGGATGATACTGTCAGTACTGGTTACCTGTCAGATGACATTGACTCATACGCCACCACGATTGCAAGGTTTGTCCAGTGGTGCAATGATCATTTGTCATTTGTCCAAAACTAAGGAGCTGATTATAGATTTCCGTCGCAAGCCAGTAACTCACGCCCCCATCTATGTTCATGGGGAACAAGTAGAACAAGTAGATAAATATAAGTACTTATGAACCATGCTGAGGAACAAAATTGACTGGTCTAGTAATACCACAATTGTCCATAAGAAAGCAAATCAGAGGCTGTATTTCTTGAGAAAACTGAAGAACCTCAGAGTGGATAAAACAATCATGACCTTGTTTTATAAATCCCTCGTTCAAAGTGTTTTGATGTACAACATAATTTGCTACTTTGCCATTGGTACAAAAAATGATGTGAAGATGCTCGAGCAACCTAGGAAAGTTGCCCAGCGTGTAATCGGTGCTCAATTACCATCGTTAGAGTACTTGTACCATGAGAGGGTCTGCAATAAATTGAAACATGCCATGCAAGACCCGACACATCCTTTGTTTCAGCACTATAATTACAACCGCTCTGGATGCGTTCATGTCCACCGCGTACACTTAGGGGCCGCTTCAGATACTCATTTGTGCCTAACTCTACTCATATATTTAATTCACAAGTGAGAAGATAAGTTTCTTATTTGTAGGACTTGCTGTATATTTGTTGTATTATTGTATGTGTATCGCAGTTTATTGACTTAATCTATTGCTATTTTTTCTTCTTTCGTTTACGACCCGTGTAAGCCGAATTTCCGATTGTGGACAATACATTCAAATTCAAATTCAATAAAATATAGCGCATGACGAAAATTATGAAAGGAACGTTAAGTTGGCGCTAAATATGTTCCAGGTCACTTACCGTTTTATTTCTCTTTTATTTTTTCATTTTGCTAGCTCATGCAAAATTATAACGCTTTTTGTTTTGTTTTTCTACGGTGGAAAAGGAAACTGACACTTCGCTCAGTTACGGAGCAGACGCTTTAGAGATTTGTTTTTTTCTTACAGAATATATGCAAATACTTTGCTTTATGAATACACCCAAGAGACCCGATGCGATGGCCAAAATCCATCAGCAGCAGTTGAAGATGATTACGGTTCATTTCTTTCACTTTACTTATCGCAACCGTTCTTATAATTCATCGTTATCATCGTCCATCAAATTGTTGTTAGAACTGAATCAAAGTAATCATTTTCAGGATATGAAGTGATATTATAGAAGTTTCCGCTTCCGCAAGTCGGTTATTAAATGGTTATTGATTCAGTGACTGGCTCAGTGCCAGCGTCAGCCTTGGCGGTCTCTTGGTTAACACTTAATTAAGATCAGAATAGTGCATTTTGAAGCATATTTAGGATATATAAGGTTATAGTAAGGTTTCACGAGTGGTTGTGCTTATAACTACCTTTTATTTTTTTGTGGGCCGGGGTTGAAGCAAAGGAAGGAGTGGATATGTTTCCCCATACCCCATCCCCTCCCTTGGCGATGGAAATATACGCAAATATGGCCTCAAAGATGAGTATTTTCAAAGAAAATGACCTATATGGATAAAGCTAACGAGTTAGTCGTTTGACAATTAAGCAAAAAAGATTAATTTCAGTGGCACTGTACCGAAGAACTCTAATGATAATACGGTCAGTATGTATGTATGTATGTATTGACGATACTCAAATCCAAAATTAATGCAAAACAGTTATCACACGGGTGATGTTTCTACTTCAAATATGGAGAAAGGGTTGAACGTTTTCATATTTTACCCGGTGTTTACGACATATGGCTTTTTCTGATATGAGATAGGACATAACGTTCTTTTATTGATGTATTGTTTTAAATCATAGACAAGCGGTTGCTCTTAATTGATAAAAAAATAACAGTACTTTTTGAGTAAATACTTGTAAGACTGTAATTTATTACGAAAATAAACTGTATATATAGGAAATTTGTCGACGATAACAATGACATGCACAGGGTTTCAAATGTGTTTTGTGTCTGTGTGTGTGGGGGGGGGGGTTGGAGGGGTGGGACCAAATTCCAAATTCTCCGGATAAATTAGGTACAGGATAAAGTATGGGGTATGACATATTAAGGCGGAGACGAATACAGGAGTTTCTCATGGAGGAGGTGTGACACTTGAGTAGTTGAAGCCGACACGCATGTCCGGGGTTCTGAGGGATCCTACCACGGATAAAAAATAAAAGCTCAGATGTCAAGAGAGGCAGTCTGATATTTCTATCCATACTATCCATTAGCACTATATTGTTAGGTCTAAACTCGAGGGTTGCTTTAATAACTACCGTACTCTAACTCTTTCCCGACTGAATATAAAATGTACTCCCCCATCCGTCTGAACGTCCTCCTAGCCCCACCCCCCACCCCCGCCAGACTACGAGATTAGGCTAAGTGGACTTTGTAGAGCATCTCCCGGTTAACATAGTTAAGTTTTCAATGATATATAGTGATTCAAAATAGTTTCTATACTGTTTGGGTGCCGAGTAGAAATTTGACCTACCAAATTTTGAGCCAGTTTTTGTGATTCTTTTAAACGAACCTCCATGCGAATCTCCGTTGAACGTAAAGCAATTACCATATTCTTGGTTCTGTGTCGTTATGAAATCACTGAAAAATTGAATAACAGAGAAATTAATATTATCATTGTGCTTTCTGTGGTCAGTTCATGTGGAAACATTTCATCAATCAAATGAAAGATTGGACGTACGCATTTGTTATTGCCGTAACTACATGTATTTGTTGTCTTTCCTTTCATCTTAATATAAAACTATTGGCGATTTGTGTTCTTATATATAGTTACGCACCGACGATATGTAATGTTTCATTTACCCCCTCCCCCACCCCACCCACCCACCAACCCCCACGAACACAAAAACAAGAAAGCCAAAGCCCAGAAAGACTAAACCATCAAAAACATATTTACTTTTGTCGCAACAGTTAAATGCATGAAGTAAGTTCAATTCATTTTGAAAGAGTGAACTAAGACTTATCTCATTGGTGGACACAGTGGTTTAATTCTCTAATTTCTCTCATGAGTATGAATTAATGGACTGAAGCATTGACATTGGTAGAAACAGTGGTTTAATTCTCTCGTTTCTCTCATGAGTATAGATTCATGGATAGAAGCATTGGCATGTTACACCATGAAACAACTGCAACGAAATTGGGAGCAAAATTGTAATGTGAATGTAGGACTATACATTTCCAATTGAAGGTTGTTTGCATTAAAGATGCAGACATGTCATGCTGTTCTCTACATCGGTGTTCGGATGCATCTATCAAAATGTCAAATAAATATGAATTTACGTATGATCGCATTTTCTGTTGTTGAATTTGCACTCCAATATGAGATCCTCCGCTCTATGTCCCATATCCGTTAGTTCCTGTCTGGTCGGAGTTGGTATCTGTGAAGGTCGTCTGTTGCGATCCAAAACAGGTTCTGCCTCAAAGTAAACTACTTGTCTCAGGTCTGGTAATACCATTCCATCATGAAGAGAGCTACTGGTTAAGTCTTCATCGATCGATTCATCTTCCTGCATGCTATCATAATACCAGTCATAATAATCATCATCGCCTAACGATGAAAACAAAAAACAATAATAATAATAATCAAAATAAAAACAGTAATAATGAAAAGACATATGGTAGTGAAAATCGCGATATTTCGTTTACTTGGATGATTAGCAGTATTGTTCGCTTAGTAACGTTTTGTAATTCTTGTCAGTTTCCTGATATTTGAATATAACTTACAATCGACCGTTTACATACTCAACCATTTTGCGTTCTCATTAGATTGTATGTAGTGTAATATTGTGACGAGCCCGGCTCCTCCGATAGTAAAACTATATCGGGACTCGCGATAGAAAGGTACTGGGATATCTTGATGCCGTATTTATGCTTCTTCAGGAGATGTGTCGAACGGAAGAAAACAATGAGTTCACAGAAAAACAATTTGACAAGATAGGATTTGATTTAATGATTCGGTATAATTTCTTCTCTGTCGATTCTCTTTACAAATAAAACTAAATTACAATGATTTGACTTGACTTGACTTGACTCCGTCAATTAAGCAATTAGAAGGAGTGATGAAATGGTGACGAAGCAATGACGAAGCGACGAACTGATCACGGAGCGCTGACGGAGTGATAAATTTCTGACGGAGTGATAAAACTTTCGGCCCCATGCCCTTTTATAACCTTACTTCTATAAAATCCCTCTGCGCATAATCAGTAGGCAGCCAATAACCTGACCATCCTGTATTAACTTAACGATATAAAAATAAATGCACTGGCACTGATCTGCCCTGATTGGTTGGGAGTTTGGAAGTCCATCCCCTTTCTATGGAAACTTCCATACCATGTAAGAGAACCTTCTCGAATGTTCCACAGACATAATGGAATCTATTTTGGGAAAAGGCCCTGTACCAAGATTCAATAAGATAGTTAAAAACTTGTCGTGGGAAAACTGAATCCATGACCTAGATAAATACATAAGAGGCCTGTAAGGTGTCTCGATGGAGTGTTTCGGTAACATCAGAGATGGTATTACTATTTCATAACAGTAGATCCTTCAACACAACAGAACAATTCCACTTACAAGACTGGTTTCGTCCTTTTCAGAATCTTTAGACGATGGAAACGGAATAATTTACAAAATCCACGTGTACTCCAATATAAAATATTATTAGACAAAAGCAGAGAAATAATATATGGCTCATATTCGACAAATAAAGAGTACTGCTTTAGAAAATATTTTGGATTTTTTTTTTCTATCGTCATACGTTCATTGTGATACATTTTGTACTTTTCATTCCAGTGCCAATTATTTGCTGACGAAGGTAAGGCATAAAATGATTGATTTTGTATGCTCATAGTTGCAACATATAACTCATGTTTTACGACTCTTGACATATCCAACATGTTGATTTCTAATTTGGCGTACATGTAGCCTAGGTATCATACTTACGTTTGTTTCTTGCCAATGTATTTCCTTCCGTATCGTTCGATGTGGCGGACGTGACATTGCCATTTTCGGGATTAAAAGATGGTTCGAGCATGTCGATTGGTGACGTATGTTCAGAAGATTGCGTATCGTAATAAGTGTCGTCATAATCTGTCTCATACATCAACACATCAGCCCATCGATCGGAATTAATCTAAAGAAGAAAATAATAGAACTTAATCAATTGCAATGGCAGGTCATCTCTACGTTTCAAAACACTGACATTTGAATTTATTACATCTCTTGATCATGAATTTTCTCTCACTCAACGACAGTATTTCACAACAAAGCCATTTGGTTAAGATTATGTTTGGTATCTGTCTTGTTTTGCCAGATAACACAGTTACAAAGTGCATCCCTGTGCACTTGATAGTAATATCCCTGTGGAAATTAAACAGAGATACTTTGAACATGTAACAAAGTGCAGGTCGCTCACCAAACATTAACTAAGATAATGTATAGTAGAATTACTCCCTTTTGAGGAACTCCTGACGTATTGAAGGGACTCCTGACGGATTGAAGGGACTCCTGACGTATTGAAGTAACTCCTGACGTATTGAAGGGACTCCTGACGTATTGAAGGGACGTCTGACGCATTGAAGGGACCCCTGTCGTATTGAAGGGACCCCTGACGTAATGAAGTAACTCATGACGTATTGAAGTGACTCCTGACGTATTGAAGGGACTCCTGACGCATTGAAGGGACCCCTGACGTAATGAAGTAACTCATGACTATTGAAGTGACTCCTGACGTATTGAAGGGACTCCTGACGCATTGAAGGGACTCCTGACGTATTGAAGGAACTCCTGACGTATTGAAATGATTCCTGAAGTATTGAAGGTTCTCCTGACGTATTGAAGGGGCGTCTGACGTAATGAAGGGACTCCTAACGTATTGAAGGAACTCCTGACGTATTGAAGGAACTCCTGACGTATTGAAGGGACGTCTGACGCATTGGAGGGACCCCTGTCGTATTGAAGGGACCCCTGACGTAATGAAGTAACTCATGACGTATTGAAGTGACTCCTGACGTATTGAAGGGACTCCTGACCCATTGAAGGGACTCCTGACGTATTGAAGGAACTCCTGACGTATTGAAGTGATTCCTGACGTATTGAAGGTTCTCCTGGCGTATTAAAGGGACGTCTGACGCATTGAAGGGACCCATGTCGCATTGAAGGGACTCCTGACGTATTGAAGGAACTCCTGGCGTATTGAAGGGATTCCTGACGTATTGAAATGATTCCTGACGTATTGAAGGTTCTCCTGACGTATTGAAGGGACGTCGGACGCATTGAATGGACTCCTGACGTATTGAAAGGACTCCTGACATATTGAATGGACTCCTGACGCATTGAAGGGACTCCTGGCGTAATGAAGGGTCTCCTGTTGTACTGCAGGAATTCCTGACGTATTGAAGGGACTCATGACGTAATGAAGGGACTCCTGACGCATTGAAGGGACTCCTGACGTATTGAAGTAACTCCTGACGTATTGAAGGGACTCCTGGCGTATTGAAGGGACGTCTGACGCATTGAAGGGACCTGACGTAATGAAGTGACTCATGACGTATTGAAGTGACTCCTGATGTATTGAAGGTACTCCTGACGCATTGAAGGGACTCCTGACGTATTGAAGGAACTCCTGACGTATTGAAGAGACTCCTGACGTATTGAAATGATTCCTGATGTATTGAAGGTTCTCCTGACGTATTGAAGGGACGTCTGATGCATTGAAGGTATTCCTGGCGTATTGAATGGACTCCTGACGTTTGAAGGGACTCCTGACATATTGAAGGCACTTCTGACGCATTGAAGGGACTCCTGACGTAATGAAGGGTCTCCTGATGTATTGGAGGGACTCCTGGCTTATTGAAGGGACCCCTGACGTATTGAAGGAACTCTTGACGTAATGAAGGGACTCCTGTTGTATTGGAGGGACTCCTGGCTTATTGAAGGGACCCCTGACGTATTGAAGGAACTCTGACGTAATGAAGTTACTCATGACGTATTGAAGTGACTCCTGACGCATTGAAGGGACTCCTGACGTATTGAAGGAACTCCTGACGTATTGAAGGGACTCCTGACGTATTGAAGGGACGTCTGACGCATTGAAGGCATTCCTGGCGTATTGAATGGACTCCTGACGTATTGAAGTGACTCCTGACGTATTGAAGGTACTCCTGACGCATTGAAGGGACTCCTGACGTATTGAAGGAACTCCTGACGCATTGGAGGGACTCCTGACGTAATGAAGGGTCTCCTGTTGTATTGCAGGAATTCCTGACGTATTGAAGGGACTCATGAGGTAATGAAGGGACCCCTGTTGTATTGAAGGGACTCCTGGCGTATTGAAGGGACCCCTGACGTATTGAAGGGACCCCTGGCGTATTGAAGGGATTCCTGACGTATTGAAGGGTCTCCTGACGTATTGAAGGGACGTCTGAAGTATTGAAGGGACTCCTGGCGTGTTGAATGGACTCCTGACGTATTGAAGGGACTCCTGACGCATTGAAGGGACCCCTGGCGTATTGAAGGGACTCCTGACGTATTGAAGGAAGAGACTCCTGACGTATTGAAGGGACTCCTAACGTATTGTTGTCATGATTACTAGGACATAGTCTAAATATGTAGAGGACCGGGTTAAAAATCGGAACAAGTTTGGGCACTTTTCCCAGGTTTTATTCTTAGTTTTGTTTCCAATGTTTTACACTTATCCTCTTTTTTTCATTTCAAAATGACTTTATTTCCGTTTTAATATATATCCTGTCTTATAGGAAATTAAAATTTCCAAAAACTATGTCACAAGAATCAAGAATTACTACCAGGGATGTAAATTATTTTATGCCACGTTAAAAATGAATATTTGATTGCAGATAGAAGTAAAACTGTACAAACAGGGAAGATTGTCTTAAATAAACGTTCTATATTTTTATGGTTTTATTCAGTTTTTAAAAATATTTTACAGGTTGGCTCCAAATGAATAAAGAATATTCCATATGGTTGCAGTTTGCTGCTCTTCCCTTCCATGAAACCTTTGCAATTTAT